>NC_045624.1:74729130-74794130 GCF_009829155.1 Mustela erminea
TACTCTTCAAAATTTTAAAGCAGGGCAGTTTTTTCAGGCAATATTAGTTAAACCTGATCATAGTTTGGAATCAGTGTATGGTTATGGGGCCCTTAAAATAATATGACCATCGAGGCTGGTGACACTGCCTTCATACTAAGATTACAGGGGAAGAGCTGACTTCTGAGCAGTGCATTTCTAATGCTAGTAAACCTTTAGGGGCCAAACAGCCTGCCACGGTGACAGGGAACAATGAGGAAAAATGGCTAAACATGGTGAGTAAACTGAAGAACTGTGGTCCTAGGGGAATGAGTGACAAGTCCCTTAAGCAGTGTTTAGCATGTGTCAGGGAGAGGGAGTCCAGGTAGGAGGGCCCAGGTGGAGTTCAAGCTTTCCCCATAGAAAAAACCACACCCGGACCTGTGTCCATGGGACCACAGAAACTTATCATTCAATGGTAACACTGTGACGAAGTGAGTTCTCAATTTTCTGGAACAATATGGCAAAGGAGAGTGTGCCCCTGACGCCAGTGCTAGACACCCAGCTAGTAGAAAGGTCAAGGGTCAATGAAGCACTGTGACAATAAGAGGAGTGACTGTATTTGTTTCATAAGTTTGAGAAGCATGGATCATACACATAATTTCGACTCTTCAGGACTATGCAGGAGTCCTCAGTATTATTTTTTGGACACGACTGACACTATCCTTGACTATAATTATTGGCTTTCACAACTACTGGGACACGAATTCTATATACGATCACATAATTTATAGTATAATACACCAGTTGATTCAAATGAATCAATATTGGTAAAGACTGAAAATGTGCCAGCACCTAGTTAGTCCTGTATAAGTGCTCGCTATTATTTGCTGCATTTGTTTTCTCGTGCTGCTATGGGTTGGAAGAAAAATGCCCACAATGCTCAATTAAGCCCTTGATGTGTTTTAAAATAGAAAGTCATAGAAAACCATTCATTCATTGTGCCCTACTTCACATGTGCTGGTGAATATTTTTATGAGTGATACAATGAACTATTTGATAACAGGCATTGAAAAAAGGACGAAGATTTTCAAATGATTACTTAGGCTATTTATGCTTTTAAAAGGCACTAAAAATGTGTAAGAGAAGTGAGAAGCAAGATTCTTACAAATTTTAGGTAACTTACCCCCCCAAAATAAAGTCATCTTTGGGCTATTACACATAAGAAACTCCTGTAAGAATCCTAAATGGATGTAACATCTGTGGTTCCAGGTAAAAGGTTTCATCCTTTACTGAAGTCCTAAAATGTCATTCACAGACCTAGTTTTTAAATAGTTTTCCAATGACAGAAAAGTATTATTTCTCAGAAGTTTCTGAATGTTTGATAATTTTAAATAAGGCCCGCTCAAGTTATTTTGAAATGCTACTCCAACCTAAGAAAAATAATCCTAGAGTGCGGTGCCTGGGTGGCTCAGTGAGTTAAAGCCTCTGCCTTGAAAAATTTAATTTAATTTAATTAAAAAAAAAAAAAAAAGCCTCTGCCTTAGCGTTAGGTCATGATCCCAGCATCCTGGGATGGAGCCCTGCATCAGGCTCCCTGCTCAGCGGGGAGCCTGCTTCTCCCCCTCTCTCTGCCTGCCTCTCTGCCTACTTGTGATCTCTGTCAAATTAATAAGTAAAATCTTTAAAAAATAATAATAATAATCCTGGAGCATTAGAGATTCCTACAGCCATACATACAAGAAGAAAGGTTCAGTATTTTCAGGAAAAAAAAAAAAAAAGAATTTTATTTTTACCAACTAAAAAATATTTTTGCTATTACCACAACTTGTCTTCTATATGAATTTGTAAGGTTGATCTTAAAACTAAAGTCTATAGACAGGGTAAAAAAGGATATCTACATAACAATTAGTTGTTGTTTTTTTTAAGATTTTATTTATTTTTTGACAGAAAGAGAGAAGGAACACAAGCAGGGGGAGTAGGAGTGGGAGAAGTAGGCTTCCAGGTTGAGCAGGGAGGCAGATGTGGAAATCAATCCCAGGACCCTGGGATCATGACCTGAGCCAAAGGCAGATGCTCAAGGTCTGAGCCACCCAGGCGCCCAATCTACATGACAATTAGTAAGATAGATTTGAGAATGAAGAAACATTTGCAACCAAGATAAATTACTTTATCCTCCATTCCAGAAAACATGCATTTCTACCAAAAAGAATGTCACTAAAACCAATAAACAGTTCTTAATTTTCTCCAACTGGAGGGGCAGTGGTGCTACCGTCCGGCATAAACTTCTGCAGAGTCCCCTTACAGGCTCCCGGCCCTTATTGGTGTCCCTTGACAAACCTCTTAGCCACACAGGTAAAATGTCTAAAATGATAGTCTGATCACGTCTCTCCTATTTCAAGTATGTCCCTGGCTTTCAATCCCCTGCAAACTAAAATCCAAATCCTTCAGCCTTACACACGGTCCCCACTACAACACAGACAGATGCACTGATTTTCAAAACTTAGCTCTGCTCCTCCTTTCCCATACTTTCTGCGCGAGCAATTTAGAACAGCTTAGCGCATCTCAAGCGTACGGTACTGCTTACAGGTCCACATGATCCGGCAGCTCCTGTCATTTACAAATCAGGTCCCCTCTCCAGGAATGCTCCCCGGTTCTTACTCTTGTCCCAAGCCACCCTCCTGCACACACCTGTGTTCTGTGTGGATCATTCCTTCTCCAATTTCAAAATCCAATTTAAGAGCTGCCTTCTTCCAAAAGGGCTTTACTGTCACCTGCCCTTCTGAAATCTCAGAGGAGAAATCATCATTCTCTGCTCTGTGGAACTTTGTTTCCTCTAGATGTGCTCCTTATTGCACTTTTCCCATGCTCCTGAGTATATTCCTTCTCCTGCATTAGATTCTGAGCTTCTTGTAGGCAGAGCCCCTGCCTGACTTGTATTTACCCCAGAACCTGGCACTCCATCATGGGTCTGCTTGATTGGCTAGATACAAAGGAAACTTCTGTCCGCTTCCAAGTCACAAAAGAACTCTGAGCCCTGTTGTTCTGTAATTGATGAAAGGCCTTTATCAATACTGAGCCATTGAACAAAGAAGCTCTTCTGAAAATATTAGAACGATCTTCCCTTACTTAAATTTCCAGAAACTCCCAATAGCAAGCCTATAGGCGGTCACTGACCAAATCACACAAACCTATTTCCCTTTCCGGACTTTCATAATTTCTAAGGGCAGATGCAAGGAGAGAAATACAAATGCTTCTTCAGATAAAGGTTGTGAGCCTGCTTTAAATCACTAAGAAGCTCTGCTCTATGGGGCAAAAAATCATACTGAAACAAAACGCTTTTACCAAGAATGGAATTTCTAAGATACTACATCCTTCAAAGTGACAACATAATGGCAAATTATGACCCACCAAACTCAGAGGAGCAACATAATATCTGAAGAAATGCAGATCAAAGCAATGCTGAGCAGTGAGTCTTGTTCATGGAAAATTAACAAGGTAATCACCCAGGCTTCTGAGTGTTGAATCACTTGGTACCTGATGGAGGGCCAATCCTAGCAAAGAGAAGTGAATCGTCTTAAAATGTCCCAGGCCAACCATGAGTTGATGTATTATGACAAGAATCATCAATATCCAATATATAGGTGTTTGTATACATATGCTGAGGACTGCAGAAGGAAGGTCTCATGAATAATGCTCATGTCTAATTCTTGCTTTCAATGAGTTTATAGTCTGGAAAGGGAAATAAGGCTTAAACAGAGAAAATCAAATGACACACGATGTGCTTTTCGAACACAATGCAAGGTGACAAAAGATTACATTTCTGCTTGATTCTTTCCACCAGCATTGACTGAGTGTAACTGAATACCTAATTCTTTGTCTCAGAATGTTACAGACCATAGGAACAATGAGATTTCAGAGGAAAGAGATGTCCATATGTGCATCTGTCGTAGAAAATTCCAGGGAGAGATTCAAACTGAGTATTCAGAAGTAGGTAGTATTTAGATTTGCAGAGGAAGAAAAAAAAAAAAAGGAAAATGGCCACAAAGTAGGAAAATGGGTGTGAATCAAAACACAGTACCAGTTCCTATTTTTAATTTTTATTCCAAGTCTATAATGGCTTGGGTTTGCTGTGTGTCAAGTCCCAGACTAGTTGTATCTATACCCTGTGCAACTCACCATTACTTCATGCTTAACACTGATTCTTCAACATTACTGCGCTCTCTAATTCTACCCACCTTCTTGCCTTCCTAACAAAAGAAAAGGGACAGAAGAAACCTTTCTTGAATTAAGAGAATTCTTAATTCTCTAATGACCCGCATGTGTGTTCATGGACTATGTGAAGAGAGATGGACCCTCAAAAATAATCTGGTTCAAATGCTTATTTGCTGAAAAGTTTAAACATCCGCTGCAGCTAATAGGCTCATCTAATAAACACACTCAACAACTCCATAAATAGCATATATTTCTATTTGCTTCTTGGCAATTGCTTTCACCCAACTTGTTCAAAGCTCTTCAAAGACAGAGAGCCAGACTTTCCACAGTTCTAAATCATTCCCTAGAGGTAATTTGGGTGGTTAAGGAGGCACATGAATTCCTTCAGGCCACAAGGGGCCCATTTACTGAGTATATAGTGAAAAAGCAAAAGGGAAACAAAATTATGCTGTGCCCCAACAATAGGTGAGAACTCTTCCCTGGGCCTTTGGGCCACATCACACTCCCTCCAGCATGCTGATTAGTACAGAGGAAGTAGAATTTTGCCTTTTGGTTTTAGAAAACCCAAGGAGCATGTCCACCGATGACTGACACTCTTATTCTGAAATCATTTCTTCATTATTTAAATCTTGTGTAAGAAAAACTTCCAGCTATAACTGTAGCAGCCTTTCAAAAACATTGACAATAAAGATGAATCAACACAACAATTTCAATGATAAACTGTATTCGAAGTTTAGAGATATCAATTTTTGGTTAATTGTATTGTTCCTACACACAGATTTTATTTTGCCTTGCTTAAATATGAGGCAGTTTGCAAAGACGACGACCTGCCCCAAAGGCCTCCTACAGACATGTCAAGGGTTTACAGACTTATTCAATTCTGATCTTGAAAGCACCTTGGAGTATCATTTAGCCTTGAGAAAGCAGATTCAGACAAGTACCCACTGAGAGGCTAAAAAATTAAGATCCTCTTCTCCAGCTGGATTTGTGCATAACTCCTGCTAAAGCCAGGGCAAATCTGAATCATAATGAGAAGATCATGTCCTTCAACTAGTTTCCGGGGGCTGAAAAACATTAAGATTTATGCTTCAGCCTAGCCCCCTACTCTTGTCTTGTCAAGTCTATTTTTAAATCTCCAATCATTAGAAAATGACTGTTTAGAATTTTTTTCACTTAATTGCTTCAAATATTTATAACCATTGGTGAAACTGCATGTACCTAGGGAGAGAAAGGCAAGAATATGGAGAAAATGATGGGGTTTGCACCAACTTTTTGTGATTTGTGACTCCACAGGATTTTCTTACCATTAAGAATGGATTCTTACCATTAAGCTGTTCCATTTTGGAAAATAAAATTTTATCAAAATAACCAGTGACAAGACTTATATATTCTATAAAGGTATTTAAAGGGCATCTACAAATTAGGCTGATCCAGTATATCGTTAGGTTAAGATGAGGAAAGCTCAAGAAAGGGTAAGCACTTACAGAGATGTGGGAAGAGCTGAAGACAAGAAAAATTAAGGCAACCAGAAAACAGGGAGTTGCTATCATTTTTAGGGCAGGTGAGCAAAGAGAGCACATGGTATTATAGAAGGCAGGGAGAGAAAGCCTGCACATGTGAGCGGGAACCAGGCAGAAGCAACTAGGAGGGAGTGGCTTTGTGACTGGATCTAGAACGTCACATGAGGTGAAGCCTTGGTCTGAAGCACCACGAGAAGCACCGCAGGCTTCTTCCCAACACCACCTGCCAAAGTTCTGGCAGTCCCTCCCTTTGGCCAAACCTAATCGGAAACCAGTGGGCAGTGTGGTTTCCAGAAATCAGGCTCCCCTGTGAACCAGAGCAGTGTAGGTAGAGGAAGAAAGGGGAATAGATCCGAGAGTGACAGGCAAATGTTTAGCACCGTGTATCCTGTCTGCTCTCCAGCAACCATCCTCACACTCGTACTGAAGTTTCCTGTTTCCTACAACAGCAACTGCTCATTGCTGCTTATCATGGTGCAACCATCCTTCATACAAATGAAAAACGCTCACCCTCTCCAGAAAGGGAGAAGGTCTCCATCAGCGTTCATCAGGCGCCCCAAGGGCAGCACTCCTTACGTGAAATAGAAGAAAGGAAAAGAGGAAAAAAGAAATGAATGGTTAATATTGTCCATGTCCTTCAGTCAAACAGCACCAGCAAAACAAGTTAAACAAGTTGGGTTTATTACTCCCTTCATTGAGGGAGAACACGAAGTATAGGGAACCGAGAGATGCTTGAGTCAAGAAGATGTTTAAAAAAAACCCATCATCGAACAGGATTTGGGTTTTTACTGGGTAATTTGGGAAGGATCTGAGGAAACAGGGATTTAACTTAGGTGGAGTGCTGTTCGAAAACAGGGGCAATTTCATGACCAGGTGTCTCAATGGATAGTATCTACAGGGAGAACAAACTAGGAGGAGGATAAATCTGTAACAGAAAAAGCTGTCGTAGTCATTCTTATCTGGGAGAGAGGGCTGTATGGTGGTTTGTGGCCTGATGACTGTCCTTGCTTTTGTTTCATTGATTATGGTCTCAGAGTGACCATAATCTGACATTAACTTTCTGTGAGATTATGTCCAAGAAGAGAACAACATGGCTTCACTGTGAGTATCAAACCAGTTACCAGACATCAGAAGCTACTTTTTTCCTAATATACATAAAACTTATATTCATATTTTTAAAGATATAAGCCATATATATATATATATATATATATATATATATATATATATATACACCAAATATATATAATATGCATCTCTTTTCTGGCTTCTTTTCTGTATGTGGTCATGAGAAGTAATTAATATTTTAATACATCCATCTTCTAACACACATTCCATGTTTGTTCCTCTTGACCTTAGCTACCATCTTGACAGTAGAGATTCTCTACCTGGTACAGTGACCCACACAAAGGTAAGCCTTTGACTGCCTTTGACAGTCCAGCCTTTATTGGTTTGTCCTAATCTCCCATTAACCCCACTATTGTATGTGAAAGTCCTAAGTCCCCAGTGAATCCTCTAAGATCCATTTGTCTCCATGGCAAAAGCAATCCAACTTTTCCTCATCAAATGGAATAAGTCATCTCACCCAGGTTAAGCAACCTCTTTCTCTATGTACTGTATTGGTTCAGTGGTATGAGGAGCCCCAAGAGGCCAGATGTTAGTCTCAACTCCATTTCAACTCAAGGAAACCATCTTCACACCACCTCCCATAGCTCCAGTAGAAGCCTACTCTCTTGGTAACAAAATCCTCTGAGACATCTAAAACTCAGGTTGTGGAAATGAGAGCAAAAGTCACTAGAAACAAAAACTGTGAGGGAGGGAGTAGTTCTTAGATTTAATAGTGAAAGGAACCATTCCTATACCTCCCTCTTTGGTTATGGGAGAAAGAGCACTGGATATTAGCAATCAATTCAAAGCACGTATAGCATCTTATAGGACAGCCACACCAACACATGGTGTATCATAGGCACCTGGAGACACACTGGGTTTTCAATAGGCCAGTTCATAGTTCTATGAAGCCAACTTTTTCTAGGTGACAAGGTAAATGTATGACTAGAGGATACTGGCTCACTTCTGCTATGAATTATTTCCTTGGTCCCATACACAATTGTGTGGGATAACTTTATTCTGAATAAGTCATTCCATAAGTCTACTAATGGTACACTGTAAGAAGGATTTTTCACAGAGAGGCTGGATGACATGCACAAGGAACTCTTTGAACTATTTTTGTAATCTTCAGTAGGTCTGAAATTAATCAGGAATAAAAAGTTTAAAAGTAAAGAAAGCTAGGTAGGAGAAGAAGAGCTGTTCCTGCCAACAAAAAGACTCAGGAGGAAATAGAATTCAATGTTTAACAGATTCAGGGAGAAATGTGTTATATTAATCAAAACTGCATACCTTCTTTATGTTCAAAATAAGTAATTATTAAACACACGGATGTAATATAGCATTTTAACTTATTTGAAATTGTCTTGAATTATAAAATTTCTTTTCCCAATCAGGCCTACTCAAAATACTATTTCAAGTATTTTTTGTTTTTTCTTTTACTTATTTGGTTTATTCTCTTATTACCAGGGAAACATCTTCTCTATAGATTTAGTTCTGTATGCAGGTTTTTCTTAAACTTTTGAGGAGGATTATTTTTGACAGGGGCATTCATTTTCCAAAAAGAGTAAAATTTAAATAACAAAGCAAATTCACTCATTCTTAATGAATTCATAAGGAACTTGTATTCTTTTCCCTTTTATAATTTTTTTTTTTTAGTTTGCTCTATTTTCACTAACTGCTTGTCTGATTGTTCTCTAGGTTGGCAATCAGCCCTATCCCTTCAACTTGCAACTTGAACCTGCTCTACCTATGATAAAGTGCTCAGCAGATGAACCAGTGTGTAGTACTGGTGCTCTGTTATATTTTTATTTTCACAAGAAGGTACCATCTCTTTTGGCAGAAGGAGAGACTTTTTTTTTTTTTTTTTTTTTTCAGTTTTTGCCCACTTACAAAAGGAATTACACTTAGATACCTGAATTAACTGGTTCTCTATTTCCAATTTATTCTAATCACATTTTAGCATCTTCAATTGACTGGTATCTAGAATAGCCACCCAACTGAACTGCTCTTTAATTTAGCATTAGTGAAGAAGGAATCTAATTATGAGACTGAGACAGTCTAGTGCCTGACACCACTTGTCCATTATTTTTTTTTAAATAATGCAATGCTCAACTGTGTTCACTTGAGGTTTCTTGGCAATCCAATTCTTAAGCTGAAGAAGGATCACTGGTGAGTGACAAGGAAGGCAGAACAAGAAAGCAGAGGTGACCACTAGATAAAAAAGCCAGGAGACAATGCTAAATGCCTTGAGGAATTCAGACTTGAACTTGATGCACTGAGGAGCCAGGAAAGGACATCAGATAGGGGACTGGTTTGGACAGACTGGCATTTTCAAAATTTATTCAAAATGACAAGGTTCTTTTCAATATGCAAATATACTTTAGAAGTTAAGTCTCTGTCACTCAAACTTGCAGTGAGCTATTTTGATCTGCTAATCAGAGGGCAGCTGGAGAGGACTACGTTTTGAGGAGGTGGAAATGGACAGTACCAAGAATAGATTTTGTCTAAAGACTACTGTCTACAGCACATCACTGCGGAAATTGTTCCCCAGCCACCTGGAACAAATGCTAGAAGTCGTATGTATCTATGAGTTTAAGGCCAGTGTGCACAATGTTGCCCCAGGATATGGTCCTAAAACAAGGCTTCATTTTTTTTAATTAAATAAATTTGGGGATTAGACTGATTAGAATGTGATTCAATCACAAAGTATTATGAGTGAGGGGCCCTAGACATACAAGCTAGCTCAGGACAATACCTGATCTGACCAACTCACACCATGTCTTCCAAAAAGTAAACCCTTCCCTGATAGAAAGCTACTAAATATACTACCATTGTACTTTAAAAAGCAGGCGTTCAAAGAACAAAGCCAGAATTTGTCCAAGCCAGGGCTGACATCTTTTCAATCAGTTACTTTTCTAAACTTTAAGAATGCATAACTGACAAGGGCGCCTGGGTGGCTCAGTCAGTTGAGGGTCCGACTCTTGATTTTGGCTTAGGTCATGATCTCATGGGTTGAGACCCTGAGCCCTGCACTGGGTGCCACACGAGGCAGGGAGTCTGTTTGAGATTCTCTCTCTCTCCCTCTGCCCCTCCTCACCACTTGCACTCTCTTTATCTCTCTCAATAAATAAATAAATAAATCTCTTTAAAAAGAAAAAGAATGTGTAACTCACATTCGAAGATTTTTTTACCCCCCTTTTTTTGGCCTTTCTCTTTCCACCATCGTAGAACCTGTGGAGGCCTGCTGGGAACAGGACTCCTGTAGAGACAACTGTGTCTGGAAGGCTGTGGTCCAAGGCCATTTTTGCTAGTTATAAACAGGGTGTCTGGAAACAGAGGAGCACACAACTCTTTGCAAGACCAAAGGGGTTTATGCTCTAGATGAAACTGAATTCTATCTAGGGAAGAGATGTGCTTATGTGTACAAAGTAAAGAACAACACAGTGACTCCTGGTGGCAACAGAACAAAGCTAGAGTAAACTGGCGGAAAGGAACTCATGCTCATGGAAATGGTGAATTCCGGCACGGTTCATGCCGAATTCCAAAGAAACCTTCCAGCTAGAGCCACTGGTCACAGAATCCATGTGATGTTGTACCCCTCAAGGATTTAAACTTACTGAAAAGTAAATAAATAGAGGGGTAGACTTGTTCTCTTGTTAAAATTTTTTTTTAATTTACTTCCTATATATCATTTCTTGATAAAAGTAAAATATCTCTGTGATACCTTTATAAGCAACTCTCATTTTGAACTGGTAATTTGTGCATCCAGCTTACGCTCAGCAAAGCATGAATCATATAGATCCCATTATGTGATTATGCAAATGCACACTAAATATACAATTACAAGCATATATGGGCAGTGAAATTTAATTAATTATTATGACTTAGCTCACTTGCCCAATGTAGTTTTATTAACTAACAGTCCACAGATGTGTTTCCTCTCTTGATTCATTTACATTTTAATACCATGTAGAAATGATAAATTATCCTAACAGCAGATGATAAAAACAGATGGAATAAACATAATTGAACCCAAGATGATTTACATAGGTTTGAATTGAATAGTTTGTGTATTTAAGTCAGTATTAAATGCTTTACTCTTGTATTGTGGCTATTTAGGAAGAATTTCACACACACACACACACAAACACACAGAGACATTCAAGTCAGCCAAGGGCATTTAAAAATGAATATTTAAAGGCTATTAAATAGCTTTTAAATTGATGAACAATCTCTAATTATATTTAAAGGTATAAATATTAAAAGAAAAATGGGATCAAAAGGATCAGACAGAGTAACCTAGAGATTATAAAAATTATCAATAAACACTAATGCTAAGTGAAGTGAACATTTGACACATTACCAGGTATAAATGAAAATCTCAGCCACTTATAGATTACATTGTCTCCTGGAGGGCTGCATTCCAAACTTAAATAATTGATGATCTTTCTAAAGATGAAATCTAAAACCATCAGAATCACTTCATTCCATTCCAAAATAGTATTTGTGCATGTGTACGTGTGTATGCATCCCCACGTCTATTAACGGGCATACATTTGAATTGACATACAGAACTATTACTCCTGATTCTTTGAAATCCCATCAAATAAAACTGCAATTACATCAAAAAGTCAATATTGGGAGCATCAAATTTCCCTGATGTCGAAAAAGTGAAGAAAACTTGTTCTGATTTGTGAAAATAAGATTACAGGAATAGCAGAGGACAGGAACTGGTTACCAGAAAATGACTGCTCAGTGGTCCATGGAAAGCCTTCCTTCCCCTGTTTATATCATACGATATTCCTGGCAGAATCCTCCTTTGGCAGGAAATAGAGGATTATAAATGTGTGGACTTCAAACTACCTTCTTTCTCCTTGAACAGTTATTTTCACCATAATTCATCTCTCGGGTGGTGTCCTCAACCTTAATACTTTACTTCTAGCTTTATGTGCATGGTGTTAAAAGAAAGTGGCTGAAATTGTGTGAAAACGAGAAGAGCATTTTCTTCTCTCTATTTTTTTTAAAAGATCTTATTTATTGATTTGTCAGAGAGAGCACGCAAGCAGGGGGAGCAGCAGGCAGAGGGAGAAGCAGGCGCCTCGCTGAGCAAGGAGCTGGTCCATGCAGGAGCGGGTCACGACCTGAACCGAAGGCAGATGCTTAACTGACTAAACCACCCGACAGAGAAGAGCATTTTCTAAAATCGAATTATTTTAGGGTCAAATATGGAATTTTTTTTTTAACATTAAGGATAGGTATTTCTATTCAGAGGTTCATCTTGCCATATTGCAGAAAAGGATTTTTTTTTTTAGCCCTGGACTGCCGTTGGGATTCAGAGGTATTTGATTTGTTTGTTTGTTTTGTTTTGTTTCATTAACATATAATGTATTACTTGTTTCAGGGGTACAGGTCTGTGAATCATCAGTCTTACACAATTCACAGCGCTCACCGTAGCACATACCCTCCCAGTGTCTATCCCTCAGTTACCCCATCTCTCTTCCCCCTTCCCCTCCAGTAACCCGCAGTTTGTTTCCTGAGATTAAGAGTCTTTTATGGCTTATGTCCCTCTCTGGTTTCATCTTGTTTCACTTGTCCCTCTCTTTCCCTGTGATCCTCTGTTTTGTTTCTCAAATTCCTCATAGCAGCAAGATCATATGATAATTGACTTTCTCTGATTTACTATTTCGCTTAGCATAGTACCCTCTAGTTCAAAGGTCTTTAAGAATCAGGTTTGCCCCTTCAGGTTAAAAAGGCCAAGTGTATCTGCCATGAAGTCATTAAGGCTGATCAATTTGCAATACCAGGAAAAGTAAGCCTGGACAGTGACACCCCCTCAAGAAGGAGGGATGAGCTGGAGACGAGTCAGCTGTAAAGCATGAAGATCGAGGTTCATCAGAAGCAGCAGAAACTAAAGTGGGTGAGAACCAACCACTTGGCTATCAAGAGACACAGATTTTTTTGTCTGTTTTATGTGGAAGCTTCTAAGAAATTAGGTACAGTAAAATAGTTGCACTAGAAAGAAAATGATAACTACTGTTCACACAAATCACATATTGTTCTTTGGCCGCAGTCCTCCTTGGTGCTTGAGGTAAGTGTGGTGGCTTATTTTTTTATTTCTGATTCTGTAACTGAAATAGAAAGATACAAAAGGCTGTGCAACATGGATGCCCCCCCCCCCCGTACCCACACCTCAGTGTGCATTCACAGCCACAACTCCTTCCTGCTGTGCTCTCAGTGCTGTCAAGGAGCCTCTTCAATGGTTAAAAATAAAACGGAATAGTTGCGATGAATCAAGATACAAAAACTAGCTAACTTAGACCCTCGTGAACAACTCAAAACCTGGTGCTTTCTAGGCTTTATATCTACCCCGTGTTCTTGGCAAACACACGTTTATCAGCTTACCTTTCCTTGAATAACCATAAGAAGTCTTAAAATCCTGATAACATTTTCTGGGAATTAAAACACTTTCCAGTTGTAAGGACCTATTTTATATTTTTATTTTACCAAAGGCTTCCATTGAGGTTAAACAATAACTTTGTTGTTTAACCCTTAAACTGTCCCTGCTCCCCTTTCCCCAGGGGACTTAAAAACAAGACCCAGAAACCAGCCCCAGGTGTGGAAGCCAAGAAAAACAAGGCTGTACCCACCTCAAGTCTAGCCCTGACATAAGTACAGCCATCTTGGCAGAGCAAAAGCTGGCACCTTGCACTGTAAGAGTGGGTTAGCATAAGAATGGCCATCCTTAAGGCTGAGGAGCCATTTTACTGAGCGTCCCTAACCAGCTGACACTGGGTGCGTGACTTGAGATAAGAGGAACTAGCTAAAACCTGAAAAAACAACTCAATCATATACCACCAGGGCAGTTAGGTGGTGGTGCCACAGGGACCAGATGTTAAAGAAAAACAAATGGTTAACTTGCAGAGATCACAATCCTGCAAGACAGGAGTCTCCCTTAGTTTCCAAATGTCCTAGTGATATACAACAAAGAAGCTGTCTTCTCAATAGCTCAGTTTCCAGGGACAAATGACTCAGTTCCTTGAGGCCTGGTGTCGCCCTCCCCACCATAAAACTGAAGGAGGCTGAGGCAGAAGGAAATGTAAATGAAGTTAAATTTCTTCTAAACCTAAATCTCACTTAACCGCCAGGATGGCACCCGGGTGACGCTGGGGGGGCAAAAAGTTAAACAAAATTAAATTGTCAAAGTGTGGCACAAGATATATAGGTAGCTATGAAAAAGTGCCTTGAAAATGCTATATAAACCCTTAGCTCTGAGAGCTTGGGGTCCTTGTTGAAACCCGCTGCACTGGGCAGATACTTGGACCCCAGCTAGCTGGAAATAAACCTCGCTGTGTGACTTGCATTATCGAGAGTGTTCTCTGTCTGATTGAGGGGTGGTCGACTCTGTACCCTAACACCAGTACTGCATACTATTAAGCCACTGCTATTGGTAGCAATGGAAATTTTGCATTTCCATAAAAAATATTTTCATAACAGCAAGTCCTTACTCCGCACAGTCATGTTTGATTTCTAGAAACTGATACCTGTAATGAAATAAATTATACCTGATAATGGTATCACAACCCCTTGGTGCACATGCTCAAAAGCTGGGTGAAGACCTCAAGCCAATGGCCTGTGTGACTGGTGGTGCTCTGAAGGGGATCATCAGAGTCTCGTTCTACCTGTACCAGCAACTCAACCTGCATTTGCCGTAGCAATTGCTCTCCCCACTTTACCGTCGTAAAGAAGTGTGTTCAAAATGGGGCACCTGGGTGGCTCAGTGTGTTGAGGGCTCTGCCTTAGGCTCAGGTCACGATCTCAGGGTCCTGGGATCAAGCCCCATATTGGGCTCTCTGCTCAACAGAGAGCCTGCTTCCCCCTTTCTCTCTGCCCGCCTTTCTGCCTACTTGTGCTCTCTCTCTGTGTCACATAAATAAATAAAATATTTTTAAGTTAATTTAAAAAAAAAAGAAGAAGAAGAAGAAGAAGGGTCGCCTGGATAGCTCAGTGGTTTAAAGCCTCTGCCTTCAACTCAGGTCATGATCCCAGGGTCCTAGGATCGAGCCCCGAACCAGGCTCTCTGCTCAGCAGGGAGCCTGCTTCCTCTTCTCTCTCCACCTGCCTCTCTGCCTACTTGTGATCTCTGTCTGTCAAATAAATAAATAAAATCTTTAAAAAAAAAAAAAAAGTGTGTTCAAAATGGTTTTGAAATCAACCATGGAATATACTACTTTGCAAAGTCCCTGTTCATAGGTATATTTCCAAACATTATTATAGAGGTAAATGAATGATCTCTCTCTCTCAGAGAATCCTGCTGTTACCTTCATTCATAGACATTTAAAATACTGTCGTTGGCAGCACCTCTTCTACAAGTTTGACTTGAAACCTTGGCAGCCATGCCAAGATCTAGCAATCAAGCATTCAGACTACAGGCGATGATGCATATACAGGGACACCTGGGTGGTTCAGTCGGTTAAGCATCTGCTTTCGGCTCAGGTCATGATCCCAGAGTCCTGGGATCAAGCCCTGCATCAGGGCTCTTTGCTCAGCAGGAGCCTGCTTCTCCCTCTACCTGTCAGCCCCTCCCCTGACAAATAAATAAATAAAAATGTTAATATATATTGCATATACAGGTTTTCTGGGGCTCCATGGATTTAATAATTTTGATAATTTGTTCTGATTCGTTTTGTTGCTGTTTTACCTTCTAGTTCTATGGACTTCTTGTTGATTTCTGCTCAGAGCAAACGGCTTTTTTTGTTAAATATCTTAGCTCTACATCTTCTATGATTTAATATACTAGTTTCTCTTGGTTGTCTGAGCCCTGCAATTTATCAGCATTTTGAGCCTTTTTTTTTTTAATCCCAAAAGGACCAAAAGAGATCCAACTCATCCATTATTAGAGGTTTCTGGATTACATCCTTCTGCTCAGCTCAACATTAGGCATTTCCTTCTGAACTACTTGGTCTACAATATCTTGAGGGAAACTAGGACCATAATTTTACCAACTTATTTTCTCAATTGGATACATGTTCATTGACTGATTCTTTACCTTCAACTTAGCCATAAATTAACAGTCCTCCCTCCAAAGTCAGTGATGCAATTTTTGTGTACAGTGTGTTAAAATGAGGCACTTTCCAGATCTGTGCTGAGTGCTTAACACACCTCATTATATGATCTGATCATAGACCATCTCCAGAATCCACCCCTCAATGCCTTCCTACTGTGTTATGCTCCAAATCTCTGTAGCCACTTTTCTTTCCTTTAACAAAGAAATTTCATTCCTGCTCTAGAGTGCCTGCAGCTGCTGTTTCTAGAAATCTCTGCTCCAAAATTTTCCTGACTTGCACCATCCTACAGTTTCAGCCTCAGATGGAATGTCAATGGTGCCTTACCTGATTTATCATTCAGAATGAGTATCCCCATCTCTGCACACACACCACACAAACAAGGAAGTTTCCAGGTGGTTCCCAAGTAGGAGGCAAGAATGACTAGCAGCCTAAGCAGATAAATAGGCCATTATTTGTAGGGCCAAAGCTCTGAAAGTTAAACTTTTTCAGAGTTTCAGAAGTTGATATAAAGTTAAAGTCTTAGCTTTTGCATGATATAGTTCTGAAGTGCCTTCTGTAACAGAATGATAATCCATACTATTTTCATGAAGAGGCCATTTGGTTTCATTTTAATTGTTTGCAAAACAGCACTCTATGTGAGAATTTGCAGGAGATGAAGAAGAAATCTGAAACGATTTGCGAAGACACCTTGCCCTGTGCTAATAAGGACACAGCAGATGCTTAATAATACTTGCTGACTGATTACACATGTAGCATATTTAAAAATGACAATGACATTCTCTGACAGGTTATACAAGTCAACACTGTGGTATGAATTGAGGACTGCGGAAATGAGGTACAGCGACAGAATCTCTCTCCCACTCCACTGCTACAAAGAGTAAGTCATTTTGAAGTCATTCCTTTCCTTTTTCATTAGGGAGCTCTTCCTAAAAGGCAAGAACTTCAGGAGATTGTAGCAAATCCCTACTGGGTTATATATTCAGGCTCTCTTGGGCAAGAAATCCACCCCCAACTTGACCCCACCAATAATGGGGCTCCTGAAGCTAACTGTCTATGTGATTTTGCCCTAACTAGGCCACTCAGGCTTCTTCCAGGTACTTAAATTTCTAATCCAAAAGTTAAAAAACCTGAGAGTTCTGAATATTGTAAGATAAACAGTGGAGTTCTACTTCTGTCCAACATAGGAGCCACTGGCTGCAAGTTGTTACTTAAAATTAAAATTCAATCACAATTAATTAAAATCAAGAATTCATTTCCTCAGTTGCGTTAACCACATTTCAAGTGCTCAGTATTATAGGCCATCTCCATCACAGACGATTCTATTAGACAGATTTGCTCTAGAAGAAGACTCAACAAAGACCATCTCACAGACGAAATCTTTTTGTATAAACCATGAGATAAGAAGGGTTTTTTTAAATTTTAAAATAGTTAAAAAAAATTTTATAAGAATATTTTCAGACATGTGAAAATTATGTGAAATTCAAATATCAGAGTTCACAAGCAGTTTTATTGAAACAGAGCCATGCACATTCATTTACATATTACAGATGGCTGTCTTCATGCTACGGTGGCAGAATTAAGTGTGTGCAACAGAGATGAGATGACCAGCAAAGTCTAAAATATTTATTATCTTGTCCTTTATAGAAAAAGTTTGCTAACTCCTGCTCTAGACAGACGTGCTAAGGTCTCAAAGCATTCTGAGAATTTACGAAAAAACCACATAGTACTTACACTGACGTGCTAACGACTTTCAGATCTGTGGGAAGGTTTTTCATCACTGTGATGGAGACCTGAAAGGAGAAAAACAACTGTTAAAAAGTGGTGTTGGAGGGAATAAAAGGGAAAAGTGTCTCCTTCCCCAATATCGACAGGTGCTAGAGCATCGTCATATTACTGCGCTTCCTTCAGTGTATCCAAGCCCCCCACTGTCTAAAAAGGAACGGGAAAAAAAAGAAGCCCTCCCTTTTCCCTGATCTAAACCAGGGGCTACTAGATCTCCCTTATGAGAATCCTGCTAAGTCCCCTTTAAGTGAACACAGCACCAACTTTCCCCGCAGCCTCACAGCTAGACACGCAGGCCAGAGCTGATGGGCATAATTAGGCTTCAAACCAGATGTAAGTGCAATCAGGGTGGAAAATACACCACAGCATCCTTGGTGAACTGTGAACTCTTCCCTACACCGAAAGGAGGCACACCAGTTATGTGTGAGTGTTTCTTGAAAAGATGTCATTACATCAGGGTAATCACAAGTCAAGAAATGTCCAGGGTCATGCACCTTGTATGAGTTCTACTTCACTGAGCCTTGCCATAAAGTGACAAAAGAAAAAGAATCCCAGGCAGAAGAATACAAGAGATCAAGACACAATTCCTGAAATGGGTACAGATATGAAAGTGTCCAGGGGCTCAGAAGAAAGGCTGAGCTTCATGGAAATTCTGGGTCACTTGCTGTGACAAGTAATTCTCAACTCAGGACTCACAATAGGAGACCCCGGAGATTCTTCTCTCTAATAATGAGCCTGACAAATCACATTTCATTTTTTCAAGGAGGTGCCAGGTAATGATTTTGCCTCTGGCTCTAATATAATCACTATGGGAAAGTGGGTTAGAGCACCAACATGACATCAGATGACCTGAATTTGAATCCTGTCCCCACCACTTAGTAGCGGCCTCATTTATCTCAATTGTAAAATGAGATACCTATTTATGAATTTGTTTGGATGAATAACCAAGATATAGTTCAAGTGAAAGTGCTTACCACTGAAATAGGCAAGAATACTAAATATGGATGCTTATTTGGAAGATATCGCTAATGGCCTAGCCAATGCCAATCACTGCCACCACCCTCTTCTCAGATTCCTGAGAATATTCGGTCACTGTCTAATTCTAAGCAATAGGTCATGATCTGTTTAAATCCAATTTGACATCCTTGTGCCCCACTTTCCTAGCCCCCCTTGCAGTAGGGCTTGTCAGGTGTCCATTCCAATTCTAGCCAATGAGAGCTTACTAAAAAGTGCCCGGATGAAGGATGAGCTGGGGGTGGGGAGAGGTAGGTCTGGGAAAGCTTTGCTTTTCTCAGACGGAGAGGGGCACGAATGAAGTAACACATATGAAGAAAAGGCCACAAGAATTTCAGAGCCACCACAGTAACACCCCCACCCACAGTCACTAGACCAATAATCAATATTCCAGACTCCCCGTGCTGTGAGAAAAATAAACCCTACCTATTAGCCATCTTCTAACGTTCACCCATTCTTAAAAACGGATTAGATAAAATAAAGGTACCCAAAGTGCACTGATTAATTTTTTTTTTTAATTTCCCTAGAAATCTGTCAGTCACCATATGGAAACGGGAAAAGGAGTAGAAAGTGTCAACTAGGGTTTCTGTCCCTTGCAATTACCTCCTAGGGGGTTTGTCCAAGTCCTGATCCTCTCCTACTCCATTAGCAATCTACAATGCCATGGAGAGGTCATCATGGATAACACAAGTAGCCACACTTCCCTCTGACTGAAACCATCTAATGCTCCTGGGAGACAGACACAAGGACAATAAAAAGTAGCTGACACTTTTCAAGTACTTACCATATGCAAGGGACAGTTCTAAGACTGTTATACATATTGACTCACCTAACACAATTATCCATTGACATCTGTGCGATTATTAAATCTCATTTTAGAAAATGGAGACACTGAGGCACAGAAGAGTTGAGCGACGTGCCTACGGGACCACAGCCAAAAGATGATGGAACCAGGATCCAGACTCCAGTAATATTTAAGCAGTACATGTTAGCACCTCTCCCTCTGAGGTGGCAATAAGCCTGAGGTTCAGCAAGGTAAGGAATTAGAAGGATCTGGTGAACTGATCTGGCAGACCTTTGGAGAACACCCATCTCTTATTTTGCCAAATCATCTTTACCAAACTCTGATGAAGAGATGAACCTAAGGGGAGAGGAAGTTCCCAGAAGAGAGCTATAAATGTAGCAATCCAGAATTTCGTTGGTAGGATGCCATTAATCCCCTCCTGTATCAGCGCTCAGGGGGTCGGGATGCAGCAGGTACTCTCCCTATTCCCTTGACCCCAACACCAAGCTGACATTTGTCCAGCATAATATCCACGCATCATCTCAGCACCTAACCTGGGGAACTGCCCTCGCGCTGCTAAAGCAACAGTCTCGAGGAAGGGTGATCTAAAGCTCGTGTAATTTGACAAAGGCCTATTACAGGGAAGCAGAGACACAATGCTTTGTTTTGAGCTAAGCTGTCCTGTTTGGGGTGACTAACTCAGCTGAACAAGACAACTGTAACATTTTCTTTTCATATCATACCTGAAGTGCATTATGTATAATTTCATTTTAAAAGAAAGAAATAGTTTAAATGACCAGTAAAAGCACCTTTTGTTTCTACAGGTTCTGTTTCTACTGTCGCATTTCTTACAGAACCCGAATTCATGTTTGCTTCTGTACTCATTTGTTTAAGATACAAATGACTGACTTCTTGCAATGTGACAGGCAAAATGCAAAATCATATTAACAAAGCAAGAGATGTGCCCCATATCCCTTCTATTTCTTTCTAGAGGCTTTAGGAGTGGAAACTATATTTTATGCTGGTACATTCATGTATCTTTTATTTGCCTGTACCCATGAAACAGAACCTTGAATTCTGATAAGCATGATGGTGGCAGAGTACAGATAGGCAGCTCTTCTGGAGAAGGCCTATTTGGAAAGTGATTAGCATTTGAATTGGGAAATGATTGATGACTGAGGACAATAAAATGTTTAAGGCAGGGGTTCCAAAAAAGGAAGCCTGACTTTTAAAGCATTTGATAAACGCCTGACAGATTTTACCTCACAGATCCATTCTTTGTTATTCTAAAACATCTATTCCTTCCATGATTCCATGCCATCCTAAGACAGTCTACTGCCCCCAGGGATGGATGGACACACACACACACACACACACACACACACACCTTCAAACAAGAACTGTCACCATCCATCCTCACCCCTTCCCTAAAAAGCATAGATTTAGGAAATGAAAAACTCTTTTCTCCTCACATACACACACAAAACAAGTCTGCTGAATTCACATCATCACAAAATTGCCTGTTTTGATGGGTGGTAATTGTTCTGAAGGAAACGGTCTGTCTGTATTTTATTGATCATCTTAAAGGAGCCCAGGAACCTACAGAATTTAGCTACTTTTTCAGGAACAGAAATAGGTCCTAATTTTGCAAATTATAAAAGGCCACATGAGAGCTATTTTTAAGGGGGGAAAAAACCACATTGCATACCTTTTAAAAAGGGAGACACAATCAAAGGTTACATTTAAACTAGATAAAAACAAAGAAATGAAACTCAGATCACCTTTTTTAAAAGAGAGAGAGGACAAGCAGGGAGGCTGGCAGAGAGAGAGGGAGATGCAGACTCCCCGTTGAACAGGAACCCACAAAATAGACCTTAATGCCATGATCCCATGATCCCTTGATCATGACCTGAGTCAAAGGTAGACACTTAACCTCCTGAGCCACCCAGGCAGCCTACCCTCCTTTCTTTGATATCAAGAAAAGGAAAGGAGTCTAGGGCCACGAAGAGCACAATTACCTCCCTAGCCTGGAAGGATGACACAAAATGAGATGTGAAGAGACCATTTGGCAAGTCAGAACATTAGTTTATCTTTAATCTGGGATGGATGTGGACGTTGTCTTCACCGCAGCTCTGTGACCCTTACTTGGTCGGAAAGCTTCACGATCAGGGATCACTTTCCGAAATGACAATGTAAACTGTTTTTTATATCAACTCATTAGATTCTCTCCAGCCCTCATGGAAATGAAGGAGGCAATTCAGGAAGAAAGCTATAGGTGGTTACACGGTTCACCTCTCCTCCAGATTTACAACAATTGCTTTGTGTTTAGGCTTTCAACCCCTTTTGGCACTGCCACTTGCCAGAAATCCTTAATAAAGCTGAAGAGAAGCAAAACTGTCAGCTGCAATAGAAGGCCACAACAGATGAATAATATATTTCCAAATTAATTGAGTATGAACAGTTGGCCATGTCTGCCAGGTTTATTTTATTGTATGATTTGCAGGCTAATAATGAAGACTGAGTTCTTAATTATAAGATTTGCATTCCTCCACTCCATCATAAAGGCTCATACAAAAGCTGTTTTTTCCTTTAATGAAATGAGGATTTGAATGCATGATGGGGAAGGGATGAGGTTGGCAAACCTAAAGATTTCCTAACTAGAATTTAAGGTCTAGAGGTCCATCTCAAGTTACCAAAATGATCAGTAATAAAATTCAGCTCCTGGTCTCACAATTCTAGACATTCCATTTTTTGCACTATGGGCAGTAAAGAAAATGTGGAATACTTTTTTTTTTTTAAATATATGAAGAAACCCATGTTGGAAGAAGATGATGGAGTAGGAGGGCCCTAAGCTCACCGTGTCCCTTTGATACAACTAGATAACAGCCCCATCAGTGTAAATAACCCAGAAAACAACCCAAAGACTACCAGAACACACTCTCTGCAGCTAAATGGAGAGAAGAGGCCACATCCAAAAAGGGCAAACAAGGTCAGGACATAAAGGGACCTGTGGGATCATCCACAGGAGGGAGGGACACCACAGGAGTCAAGAAAGAAAAGAAACAGACATTAATGCCACGTACGCAAGGCATGGGGAATCTCCACAACATTTGGCTTTGAAAACCCGTGGGGCATAACTTCAAGAGTTCTTACAGTCAGCAGGTCTACACACCTGGAACTTTATAAATCAGCAGGTTTGGTTCTGGGAAAGCCAGAAGAGTGACAGGAAACTGAGTCCTTGCCCTTAAAAAGGCAGTCCTGCAGACAAGCAGCAGTTTGAAAAATGCCTGAGGTGCCTCAAAAGGAGATCTGTTTACCAATCTCAGAGTCTGTGCTGGAGGGGCAGGGATCCCTGGGAAAGTTCTCCAGGAACAAAAGAGCTGGCGGGTGCCATTTCCCTCTCCCAGCCCCCAGCCTGGACACATGGACGCACCTTCAGGAACCAGGACAGGGCCAACCTTCACTACTTAACTTGCTAACAGCACACCCCACCACACATTCTCCAGCAGACATGCCCCCCTCTAGCCAGACCTCAGCTCCTCTCCCACTGCACAACTGTGCAAACCTTGCTAACCACCTATGCCCCGCCTCAGCCTCCTCTCACACACCTGACTCCTCCAACATTTCTGTGATGCGGCAAAAGTGGCTCTAAGAGGAAAGTTTACGGCAACACCAGCCTCCCTGAAGAAGCAAGAAAAATCTCATATAAACAACTTAACCTTACCCTATAGGAGCTAGAGAAAGAACAACAAAGAAGCCCAAATCCAGTAGAAGGAAGGAACTAATAAACATTAGAGCGGAAATAAACAAAATAGGAAATTAAAAAAAAAACAAAAAGATGTAATGAAGCCAGGTGCTGGTTCTTTGAAAAGATCCACAAAAATGATCAATTTTTAGCCAAATTCATCAAAAAGAGAGGCAATGCAAATAAACAGAATCAGAAAAGAAAGAGGGAGAAAAAACAACCAACACCACAGAAATACAAAAGATTGTAAGAGAGTATTGTGAAAAATTATATGCCAACAAATTGCACAACCTAGAAGAAAAGTATAAATTCCTAGAAACATATACCTTTCCAAAACTAAGTCAGAAATAAATAGAAAATCTGAAAATACTGATTACTAGCAACAAAATTGAACCACTAATCAAAAAACTCCCAACAAAAAGTCCCTGGCTTCTCAGGTGAATTCTACCAAACATTTAAAGAGTTAATAACTATTCTTGACAAATTCCTCTAAAAAAGATAGAAGAGGGGAAAAAAGCTTCCAAAATCATTTTACAAGGCCAGCATTACCCTGATACCAAAACTACATAAAAACACTATGACAAAAAAAAAGAGAGAGCACTGTAGGTCAATCCCTCTGATGAACATAGATACAAAAATCCTCAATAAAATACTAGCAAACCAAACAGAACAATACATTAAAAACATCATTCACAAAGATCAAGTGAGGTTTATTCCTGGGATGCAACGTTTGTTCAGTATTTGCAAATCAGTTAACAGGATACATCGCATCAAAAAGAGAAAGAGCAACAACCATATGATCATCTCAAGATGCAGAAAAATGATGTGATGAAGTACAATATCCATTCACCTTCAACAAATTAGGTTTTGAGGGAACATATATGAAACTTACAGCTAACCTCATACTCAATGGGGAAAACCTGTCAGCTCTAACAACAAAAAGAAATAAAAAGCATCCAAAATGGTAAGGAAGAAGTAAAATTTCCACTATTTGCACATTACATAATACTCTATATAGAAGTGGCGGGGGGGTGGGAGGTTGGGGGAACCAGGTGGTGGGTATTAGAGAGGGCATGGATTGCATGGAGCACTGGGTGTGGTGCAAAAATAATGAATACTGTTATGCTGAAAATAAATAAAAGAAAAAAATGTAAAAAAAAAGAAAAGAAAAGAAAGAAAACACTACAGACTCCACCAAAAACCTACTAAACTAATGAATGAATTCAGTGAGGTCCCAGAATACAAAAATCAATATACAGCAAGTCATTGCATTTTATACACCAATAATTAAGTAGCAGAAAGAGAAACTAAGAAAACCACCCCACTTATAATTGTACCAAAAATAGTAAAATACCCAGGAATAAACTTACCAAGGAGGTGAAAGACCTGTACTCTGAAAACTATAAAACACCGAAGAAAGAAACTGAAGATAACACAAACAAATGGAAAGATATTCCATGCTGATGGACTGGAAGAAAAAGTATTGTTAACATGTCCACACTTCCCAAAGCAATCCAAAGATCTGATGCAATTCCTATCAAAACACCAACAGCCTTTTTCATAAATTTAGAACAAATAATCCAAAAGTTTGCCTAGAAATATGAAACAACCCAAATAGCCAAAGTAGTCTTGAAAAAGAACAAAAAAGTAGAGGTATCACAACCCAAGATTTTAAGATATACAGCAAAGCTGTAGTATCCACAACAATATGTTTGGGGCACAAAAATCAACACATAGATCAACATACTAGAAAACTCAGAAATAAACCCACAATTATATGGTCAAATAATCTTCAACAAAGGAGGCAAGAATATGCAATGGGGAAAAAAAAGCCTCTTCAACAAATGGTGTTGAGAAAACCAGACAGCTATATGTGAAAGAATGAAACTGGACCACTTTCTTACACCATACACAAAAATAAATTCAAAATGGATTAAGGACTTAAATGTGAGAGTGGAAACCATAAAAATCCTAGAAGAGAGCACGGGCAATAATGTCTCTGATATCAGCCACAGCAACATTTTTCTAGATATGTGACCTGAGGCAAGGAAACAAAAGCAAAAATAAACTATGAGAACTACACCAAAATAAAAAGCTTCTATACAGCAAAGGACACAATCAACAAAACTAAAAGAAACAATTGAATGGGAGAGGATATTTTCCAATGACATATCCCATAAAGGGTTAGTATCCAAAATATATAAAGAACTTATACAACTCAACACCAAAAAACCAAATAATCCAATTAAAATGTGCACAGAAGACATAAACTGACTTTTCTCCAAAGAACACACCCAGACAGCCCACATGAAAAGATGCTCAACATTACTCATCATCAGGGAAATCAAAATCACAATGAGATATCACCTCACACCTGTCAGAATGGGTAAAATCAAAAACACAAGAAACAACAAATATTGACAGGTTGCGGAGAGAAAGGAACCTTCATGCACTGTTGGTGGAAAAGCAAACTAACTGGTGCAGCCACTGTGGAAGACAGTATGGAGGGTCCTCAAAAAACTAAAAATAGAGCTACCCTATGATCTAACAATTCCACTACCAGCTATTTACCCAAAGAATACAAAAACGGTAATTGGAAAAGATATATACACCCCTATGTTTATTGCAGCATTATTTACAGTAGCCAAATTATGGGAGCAGCCCAAGTGTCCACTGATAAATGTATGGATAAAGAAGATGTGGTATATATACACGATGGGAAATTATTATAGCATGAAATGTCTGAAACATGGATGGATCTAGAGAGTATAATGCTAAGTGAAATAAGTCAGCCAGAAAAAGACAGATACCATATGATTTCACTCACATGTGGAATTTAAGAAACAAAACAAATGAACAAGTAATTGTAAAAAAGAGAGCCAAACCAAAAAACAGATTCTTAACTACAAACTGATGGTTACTGGAGGGGAGGTGGGTGGGGGAATGGGTGAAAGAGGTGAAGGATTAAGGAAATATTCATTACAATGAGCACTGGATAACATGTAGAATTGTTGAGTCACCATATTGTACATCTGAGACTAATATAACACTATTCATTAACTATATTGGAATTAAAATATAAGGAAAGAAATCTATGTTATCTTGCCATCACTTGAGATAGGCACTGAGTCATTTTATGATATGGATTCTAGTTTGAGTTACATCCTAAATGGAAGCGATTCATCAGTTAGGAGATGACAGGATGAGAACAAGGGATACTTCCCGAACTCCAGAACAAAATGGACCTAACAGGTTCATAGCTAAAGAGAATTCCAAGGGCTAATCTTGAAAGCCCTTTGATGAAACATGCTGAGCAACAGCATACACATCCATCACCAGCGCTGACTCAGTAGGGCACAAGCTACAGCCTGACACAAATGTGTGGGGTAGACCAGTTGTGGTAAACCAAAGTAAATATTGGCTACTGCCAATGTTTTAGAAAGATACAAAGGGGAAGACGACACAACTTGCTCCTGGAAAGTGGATTTCTTTGGGACAGAGAACTGGAGAGAGGCCACCACACAAAAAGGTTCTTGAGGAGAGAAGAAATTGGAGTTTGTGAAAGGTCTGGATTTTAAACTTTAGGTACTGATTAAAGGGAAAGGTTGAGTGGAGAGTGAGAATCCATATCCTTCAAAGTGACTGAGAGACAAGAAGACTGGACTATGCATTCAGTGGTTCTCAAACATGAACATGCATCAGAATCTCTGGGCCCCACTATTACAAGGCCCAAGAGGAGGCTCAAGGGTGCACATACCTAACAATTTTCCAGGTGATGCTGAAGCCACTGGTCTGAAAGCCACACTCTGTGAGAACCACTGACCTACATCAGGGTTTCTCAGTCTCAGCGTTACTGACTTTTGGGGTCCAGATAAGTCTTGTTGTGGGGGACTGTCCTGTGCATTGAAGGATGTTCACCAGCATCTCTGGTCTTTACCCACTAGTTGCTAGTAGAAACCCCCACACATGTGATAGCCAAAATGTCTCCAAACATTGTCAAATGTCCCACAGGGGGAAACCTGCCCATTGAGAACCACTGATCCAGACGGATCACATAAGAATAACTTTTTTTTAAATCTCTGAATGCAAATTTTTCTAATTATTTTAAAGTGAGGAGGTTTACCCTGCTCTAATTTTTATTTTTCTAAAAATCTATTTGGTAACTGTAAATAATCCTTTTACTTAAAGGTCAGGTGGGGAGATGGCACAAATTTTTCAGACTAAGAAAGAAAGATTGATGTCTCGGGCCTGATTTATTAGGCTACAGAGGATACAAAGCAACCTTTTGCTACTCATTCTATGACATACAATCTTTCCCTAAATCTCATATTTGGATATGATTGAGGTGTATTCCTTAAGGTGCTTTCAAATTCAAATATTTTACCCAACCTAGAGTAATCACTATAGAATAGATTCCGGAGTTACCCTGAAGCAGGAAAATGATGCTCAACACAATCATGACAAAAGAGAATTCACATACTTTAAAAAAAATCCCAGAGGGACACCTGAATGGCTCAGTCAGTTAAGTGTCTGCCTTCAGCTCAGGTCATGATCCCAGGGTCCTGGAATCAAGTCCTACATCAGGCTCCTTGCCCAGGGGGAAGCTGCTGCTCCCCCTGCTTATGCTTGCGCTGGTGTGCTCTCTCTCTCTCTCTCTCTCTGACAAATAAATAAATAAAAATTTTTAAAAATAATAATAATAAATCCCAGAATGAAAGAATATCAAAGGCAGGTTAAATGTTTAGGAGAAAAATAAGGCACACTGACACTAAAAGCAAATATAATGCAATAGTTCATACACAAAACTCTTTAAAAAAATAAATCAAATGTAACCATAGGTCTTTGGGGTAGAGACACTACTAAACACATAAAAAACTCCAAATAAACTACCCTAGAGTAATGCAGTGTGCAAGTATTTCTTCTTTAGAGTGTATATAAATGTTGTTCATTTAATATTAAATTTAACTTCATGGATTAAAAAGATTATGGTTAAAAAGGGCACCAAAAGTCATTCCAACAGCACACAAGCCAGTGAGTGGCAAGCGAGATTTTCTCTCCATCACTGTATCCTTCCTAGCACAAACTTCTGATTTTGTTCAGTAGAAGGAACTAATAAGGTTTGTCAATATGTTCTGGTCTTAGCATACATATTATGCTATAGGTAACTGTTATAATACAAATCCCATTTCTAATTCAATATATTTCCAATCATACCTCTTTTTTTCTTTACTCCAGAGCACTCCTATTTCATAGTTTGCTCTATTTTCTATTATTTGTTTGGTCTGCTCAGTGTAAATGAACATATTCAAGCCACACATAGAAATGTCCAGCAAACATATCAAGCCCAGGTTTCAAGAGATGCTCTAGAGACTTGATGTGTACCTCTAAACGTAATGTGGTGAATTTTAAAGAGGAGAACTTGGGAGACAAATTTTAATTTTTTCCCCCTGTATATACAGATTGGCCACAAGGCCCAGAAAGAGTGATAGAGTAGAAGAGTGAGCAGTATGCAGAAGAAATGTGTCAGAACCTTGAAGAAGGATAAGAAGAAAGGATCCACAGACCTCAATGGGCCTTGGGCTTTGGACCCCCTAACTCACAGTCCAGGGATATGGGTTTGATAGTCAAAATATATTCACATTTATGGCTCAGAACAATGGTTAGCAGTGTGGCAGGTGGAAATAAAGGTGGGAAGGTAAGAGGAACAGTCTTCAAACTGCAAAAGACACTTTATATATACTGTGCAACTGAATTATTTTTAAGTGTCTCATTTTATTTTTTAAAAATCAAGAATTCTAAGCAGGTGTTTTATCAGATGGGCCTGGACCTAAGTGGTTCCCAGCAGCCATCAGGTCACTACATGGTTTTTCCCAGGAAAAACAGACAGTGTGTGGTAGCATTTATTTGTAACACTACTTACTAGACCAAAAGGGGATGTTGCAGCCATAGAATTTACCTCCTAATTACATATGTACCATATTCAACAAGTCCACTGTATAGAATATTGCTTGAATGCTTTTTGGTCTTTGAGCGCAGAATGATAGTTCTAAGGGATGTTAGCAGATATTAGGTAAATAAAATAAATAAAACAATTTTATTTTCCCATGGTATTAACCATTGGATTAAACCAATTTAAACATATTTCTTTACTGCACACCTTTCCAGACCTTTAGCATCTCAATGTTGTTTTTGACCCTTCAAAAGCAATACACGTTATGTAAAAATTCCCCAAATCATTTTCTCATGAACCTCCCTTTGTTGTTGTTGTTGTTTTTAAATTTTATTTATTTATTTGAGAGCGAGACAGTGAGAGAGTGCATGGGAAGGGAGAAGATCAGAGGGAGAAGCAGACTCCCAGTAGAGCAGGGTGCCTGATGCAGGACTCGATCCCAGGACTCTGGGATCATGACCTGAGCTGAAGGCAATCGCTTAACCAACTGAGCCACCCAGGTTCCCCATGAACCTCCCTTTGTACACAACAACGCATCTTGGGAGAGCATATACCAGCAGAACACAGCCTGGAAAACACTGAAGGGCGTATCTTTGACTGCATTTTATATTTCACTGCCATTTTCACTTTGGGGACAAAGAATGACAATAGTACATGTAGCGTTCAGTAAATATTAGCTCCTATCTTTCTTCTTTTGTCCACCTAGGATTTCATCCCTGGCCTTATCCCAATACTCTTGGGCGTACAACATTAGTGCTGAAGAAAGTAAGAATTTTGTCTGTGTAAGGCTTTCTGAATTGGACCCAGAGGTTTTTAACAGCTTTAGTCAATTACTTGTTCCTCAAAGCCTGGGGCATCACACGGAAATTGTTTAATTGAGTTGAAAAAGGTTATTTACAGTATTTTCCACATAACTGACTTTTTCAGCCAACTGATTTGCATATAGTACAACATTGCTAATTTATACTAATGACTGAAAGAACACTGGAGATTACAACTTTAAGATTTAGCAAGTACAGTAAGTGAAAGCATGAAATTAAAAGCAATTAGAGCTGTCTCATCACAAAGGACTTGATTTGTCTGTGCTTATTATTTATGGTAGTGATTTATAATATGCTATCATTTATTTTGTAACGAAACCTTCATGATGTGACATGTTACTATCAGCCTACAAGAAAGATGGACAAAGCTGCCAGAAAGTTGGTAAAGCTTGTCAGCTTTCCTGATGGACCCATTCATTCTCTCAGCGTTTGCTGTATTATGTTCCTGCCCTGTGCAAAGTACCTTTAAGCACAATTTTAATGGCTTTGGTCTATTACTATAAGACTAACAGACTTTCACTGGAGCCTCAAAAGCATTGAAAATACAGAAAAGAAAACAGAAAAAGAGCACCAATAACCCCATCTCCTAAAGATGACCACTGCTAACGTTTGCTATGTTTACTTCCACTATTTTCCTACTCACATATGTGAGGAAAATGTGAAGTATGTAAATATGTTTGCCTAACTGACATCATATTTTATTTTTAATTTTCTGTTCTGGTTTTTCACTTAGCTGTTGATGAGGACCTACCAAATCATTCACATAACTTAATTATTGCTGCATATTTAAAGTGAATCTTAAAGTCATTTATGTCAGCCCAATTAATACTTAAAAATAAGCCGTTGTTAGTTCTAATTATTTGAAAATAAAGAAAAATCTTTCCTATAGTCTAAACTGGTTTTGCATCATTAGAAGTATGGCATGTGTGTATTTTTCTGAAGAGCTGAAATTAACTCAATTTGGAAGACTAGGTGAATTCAACTCAAATGCAGCCTTAGTCACGCTTGGTACAAACACTCTTCATGCGAGCCATGTCAGGGAAACAGGAATGAGCACTGGCTCAGTCCTTACTTCCCCTTCCCATGAAATTGGGCTTCCTCAGTCATGAGCTGCATGATAATTTCCATAGTCAATTTCAACCCACTTCTATTGCGAGGAACCTCCATTAGAAGTTCCAGAAAAATAAGTCTTATTTCATTGCTACTATTTCTACTTCACAGGTGAATTAATTACAGCACTAAATGGCAAGTGACCTTTATAGGACTACCTAGGAATTGATTTTCTTGACACTGCTAAGGGTTGTGTGTTTTGTTTTACTTTGTTTTTAATCCTAGATGTCCTACACACTCTCAAATGAAGACTAAAGTTGTGCCTGAAGGAAACAGATGTGGTGCAGTCATTCCCAATTGCACCTATAGCCACCACACGAGAATAATTGGCATTAATTAATGTGTTTAATGGCTTTAAGCTGACTATGCATTTGCACAACTCCCTAAAAGCTTCCTAACAGCATCCTCTGAAGTGCCCCTAACAATCTCTTAGAAAGTCCCTTAGAAGTTCTTCAGTCACCCTGCTAGAAATATTTTGCCCAGTGCAATGAAAGCACATTCGTGTTTCTGGAATCCACAAGTCCCATCTTTCCTATGCTCAATGCCACAAATCACCTCAAGCCTGCTCACAGTAGGTTCTCAATAAATATGCACAATCACATATTCTGAGAGGAAATTTAAATGGCTACTGAGTTCTTTTCATCTCCAAAATTGACGATTTACAGTCTTTTCATGTATATTCCCTGGAAAGTTGCTACAGTCTTGTAATTTCTACTGTAAATCTGAGGCATTCAGAGTTCATAAAAGAGAAGCAAGAAGTTCTTTGTTCCATTTCTTCTGGTTCATAAATTAATCTCTTTAGTGTGTGTTCAGATATTCAGGCAAGTTAAATTCCTTTGTGATACCCAGGAAATAATATAATAGGGGTAATGCAGAGAGTTCCTCCTCAGGGAAGGAAAGTTCGCCCTTAGTGGTCCTGCTCTGTACCTACCTTGGGCTGGCAATTTTACATTTCCTACGGAGCCCCACAGCGACTTACAGTGGAGAGAAAGGAAAGCCGGGAGGTGTTAAGTCCAGGATCCGCCCTGATCCGTCATCTATCTGACTTCAAGCTATAGTCTGTCTACCTCAACATGGACTATTTAGCAATCACTGCATAACCCAATAGATTCCCAGTGCCACAGTCTATGCCATGTGACCATGAGGTCCAAAGATTTGGCCACAAAGGAGACCCAGGTGGTTCCCCGGTCCCCTAATAAGTACATTCTAGAACTCATGTTGCTTTGCATGAATGCGAGGTGTAGATAAGGTCTGGAGCTTTTTCTATTCATTTGTTAATGCACCAGAGAGGGTGCTAACAGTGTGGTATACTTTTGTAAAATCTCTGAAAAAATATCTTGCAGTCTTCCAAATGAAAAATGCTGGGCCAGGGATCCCTAAAAGTCCCTCCACAGTATCTGATGACTCTCTCCATCAAAGAATCAGTTCAGACCAGAAAGAGGTAGACTCAAATCCCAAGTGCCCCAATATCATCCAAGTCTATAGCTGCACAGCTAGGGCAGCAAGTTTCCTAGAATCATTTATTCATTCAACATTTGAGCATCCACTTTATGCCTGGTTCAATGGTAGGCACTCTGGATATTCTGTCAGCGAACCAAGCAAAAGAAGATTCTAGCCCTGGAGGAGCTTACCTCTGGCAAGATAGAGACAAGACAATCAGAGAAAGACAACTATCATATGATCTCCCTGATATGAGGAAGTGGAGATGCAACCTGGGGGGGTTGAGGGGGTTTGGGAAAAGAATAAATGAAACAAGATGGGATCAGGAGGGAGACAAACCATAAGAGACTCTTAATGTCACAAAACAAACTGAGGGGGCCGGGGGGGAGGGGAGTTGGGAGAGGGTGGTGGGGTTATGGACATTGGAGAGGGTATGTGCTATGGTGAGTGCTGTGAAGTGTGTAAACCTGGCTATTCGTAGACCTGTACCCCTGAGGCTAATAATACATTATATGTTTATAAAGTTTAAAAATAAAAAAAAAGATAGAGACAAGAAACAATAAAATACAAAAAAGAAACATATTATGCATCATATATCAGAAAGTGATAAGGGCCAGGGAGAAATATCCAGTATTACAAGGGGATCTGGGAATGTAGGGGTGGCATCGTTTATAATTTTAAATGGCACAATTTTAAATAGGACAGTCAAAGTAGAAACCATTGAGAAGTTGATATTTGAGCAAAGTCTTAAGTGAAGTGGTTAGCCATGGGCACCTCCCAGGGGAAGAGACTTCCTAAGAGATGTACAAAAGCCTTAGGACATAAGCATGCCTGACGTATCCGAAGAGGCAGGGAGACCCATGTTGCTGGAATGGAGAGGACATGAGACGGAGTAGAGTAAGAGAACAGAGAACACGGTATCCTAGAGCCAAGAGAAGAAAGTTTATTCACAAGAAAGAATCAATGAGTCAACTGCTTCAGAACTAATATGAGAGCTGACAGCTGTATTTAACAAGGCAGACATTGGTAACGCAGACGAGGGCAGTTGGGGGACAGCAGCGAAGATAAAAGCCGGAATGAAAAGAGATGGGAGGAAAGAAATTGGAAGCTGAGTTTAGACAACTCTGGGTCAGAGTTTTGTTGCAAGGAAAATGGGCAATCGGTGCTGGAAGAAGCAAAGTGAAAGAAGAGGGGTTTTGTTTTGTTTTTTAATTTATGTTTTTGTTGGGTTTTTTGTTTTTTCTTGTTTTTGTTTTGCTTTGGATATGGGATTTAATGTGGTAAAAAAGGCCATGTGTTTGAACACTGATGGTAATGACTCAAGAGACCAGTAAAACAGCAATGACAACAAACTAAAAATGTCAGAGAAGGACGAGAGAAGCTGTGGACGAATGTCTGTGAGTAGGTGAGAGAAGATGGGACCTGGGGGCTCCGCTCAGGGTACAGACTCACCCCCAGCCACCGCTAGGATGACAGAATGTGCACGTACACATGCTGGAAGGCTTTGAAAAGTGGTGTCGTGAGAGGCTGTGGCAATCCTCTTCCAACACTCCAAATGTCTCTCTGAAAATGAAGGAGGGGAGGAACGTGATGAAACTTGGCAAGGAGAGAACAGGACATTTAAGGTCCTGAATTTAAAGATAGACTAGTCAGCATGATTGTGTATTCTTCCTAAGCTATCTGGGTGCTGGCCTGGAGAAAGTCAGAGTTGAATTTAACCAGAGTCCTGGTTTGGAGAAGTGAGTAAAATGAAGGGACAGGACAAAAGGGAGGTGACAGCTACTGAACATGAAGTTCAGCTAGACTATGGGACAAGTCAAAGGAACAGATCACTGGTTAATTAATTCCTCCTCTTTCACAGGTTCTGAGAAGGAAACCCAAGAGGGCATGTGTTACACTCCTGAGTAGTTACTGGGGACCCTGTACCTTTAGGCTCTGAGACCAAAGCCCTGAAGGCCTGGACTGAGCCCACACAAGCTTGCTTCTCACCCACTATGCAGTTTTGCCCCAATCACATTATCTCCATGCACCACTGTTCCTCCCATCTACGATTGAGAAATAATGCCTTCCTCATGCAGTACTGAGAACTTAATGAAAACATGCATAAAGACTCCAATCCTTGAGTGAAAGCATAAGTTTTATGAGAAATTAAATTAAATCAAAATGCTTTTATATTTGCATTCTTTGCAAAAGTATGGTTTCCACAGTTTATACAAAAATGCCTTATCTTTATTATTTGTATACATAAATCTTACTACTGACATCAATTGTTTCAAGTGCTTTTCCTTTAAACTTCTTTCATTTTTGCCAATTTAACATCTTGCTGATGCTGAGAAGCCAAGAATCAAGTCAGAACATAGTAGTTCCCTGCCAGATTTATTATATTAAAAAACAAAAGAAAGGGAAATACTAGTAAAAGTGAGGTACACATTTAATATTCATTTTCAAGTTCAAACCATGGCACTGGGTTTACTGTTATTATCAGCCTCATTTTACACTGAGAAAACTAAGCTCAGAAAGAGTAATCTGTCCAAAGACACATAGACTGTAAGCAGTGAGCCCAGATTTGAACCGTAGTAATACATGGTTCCAAATTACATACCTTTTCATGTCATCCTATTTCAATACAACTCATAATGTATCAAATGGATTAAAGTTAATGTGGCTCCACTTTACAAAGAACATCCCCAAAATGTAGAAACAGAGAATTCAGAAGAACCCTGACTATACTACTCAGGGAGGCTTAAATTAAGTTCCCACATAGAATGAATTCTGACGGTCTCTCTCTCCTCCCACCCCTACCCGGCTGTAGCACCCATATCCTCATCACAGAGGAAGAGGGTCCCCTGTAAATGAGAATAAAGGGAAATACTCACAGGAAGAAATTCACAAAAGTACTGACCAGTAGTAGTATGGAAAACTGGAGGATTTCATGGCGGTCGGGCCGCACTCAGGAAAGTAAACCTAGATTCTGGTAAAGGTCTGGACTCTGGCCAGCGCTTAGCACTGCATGCTTAGTAAGGATCTGCTCCATGAGGAGATGTACTGGTCACACTGGTGAAAAGTGAATGGAAACATGGGTTCAACCTGTGACAGTGATTTGGGATGTTTCACAAATTGAACTCCATTTTGATTTTGTTTTCAACTCTTGTCTCTGAAGGATGCTTTACGTCCTTGAAGGCAAGGGTTCTGCATCCTAGACTAATAAATAAGGGGGGCTGGAGATGCCACGCTCAGGGCCAGCCAGTTTCCCGAAGAGCTGCAGCCAAATTGTCAGATGTTTAGAGCTGGGAGAAACCTCGCTGAACCAAGCGAGGCTGGTGATCACGTAGCTTAGCCCAGCATAGTATTTCATAGTAATTTACAAGTACTTTAATAGTGTGTCTAATGCTTGAAAACCAAAACTCCTTTCCTGAAGCAACAAGTTCTCCCTAGCAAAAGCATTCATACATCTTTCATGTATCTGTCAATTTCTAAATATTTTGCCCTAGAAATACAGCATTATATCTTCATAACAAAGTGCATTAGAAGTGGATTCTCTTTGAATGAAGCAGAAGACCTGACACAGAACAAAGCCAAAGCTGTCCGAGTGCTTCTTATTGGGGCATTAAGGTAAGAGAAGAATTAAAAGGATTTGGACTGCCAGGTTGCTCCAGTTACATTCATTTTATAAAATGAGAATTTCCTTGGGAAAGGTACTGTATAAAATCATAAAATCATGGCTTTACTACAGTCTTTGTCTGTCCCAAGAGAATCTATTTGGCTTCTCTGTTCGAAGGTCCTGAGGAGCAAATTATCCCACAGTTCTCTCCAGGGGGGAAGGGACGGGGCAGGTGGGGGCTGAAACTATGTGGTTGCTTCACTGCCCCTCCATGTAGACAAATACCCACCACCCCACAGGCCAGACATGGCGCCTGCCTCTCCGGGAATAGCACGGGGACTGGCTTTGTCAGCAAACACCCACTTGCAACGCTCACATCGCCCAACTAGACCGTTTTACCCAACCAGCCCAGAAAGAGAGAGCCCAGCTTTAAGCCCAACCACATGGGCATAATTACCAACCCTTAAGAAAACCTGCAGTGAGGAATAAACACAGGGTTCAAAACCACCGTCTCCTCATTCTTATTAAATGCAAGGGTGCTTCTCTCCGGAATTCGTGCTCCAAGCCGACAAGTGTCTTTGCAGCACATGCTTGAATTAAATCAGCACATCAGTGCAGGCAGCCCAGGGAGCCACGAGGCATCGCTTTGCCATCCTCATCACATTCTCCCCCAAATATATCCCTAGTGAGGCATGAGAGCCCCCACAAAAGTGCTACTGCATTCAGTGTGCTGTGCCAGTGGAGTCCCTGTCATTAAAGAGGAGGATGTTCTCATCTCTTACCAGTTCCTCTGCATCTGAGGTCCCATTCTCTGTGGAACGTCTATTATCTCGAGAGGAAAACAGTGTCAAACCTAAGAACAGCAGAGGCTGTTTTCCGGGTCCAGGGGCAAGTCCCGGTTCACACGCCAAGTCTGGCCACAAAACTGGCTCAGGTGCTCCAGGCAGAGTGTCCCTGAGGTTTATGCACGTTCCTGTCCACGCCCCCACACAGGTGTATGGTATTCCCAGGACCTAGAGCTGATGGTGCCGAGGCGTACAGTGGGGAACGATGAGGTCTGGGCATACAGCAAAACCCCAGCCCCCGCTCATTATGCCGGACACTCGTGAGCTGAAGCTTTCCTGTGGTGCTCTGTTGACTGCTGTGTGTGACACTGTTTTCTAAGAAGGCACAGGGCAGTTGTTCTTTACCTACTGAACGGATGATACAGAGTAATCACTGCCAAGAGACTTCAATAATTTAAAAGACTTTTCTTCATAACAAAACAGTAGTTCACATAAAAGATGGAAACATGCTACAAAAACTACTGAAATCATTCATTCATTCATTTTTTTTTTTTTTTTAGAAAAAGTGTTTCCATAGTTGTGGCTGAACTCCTGGTGTAACATGCCTAGTGAGAAGAAAGAGGAAAATGCTGAGATCATAGTAGAGAAAGGACGCTGAAGAAAGCCAACTGTTGAACAAAATCTAGCCCCTTATTTCCTGGACTCAAAGACAAGAAAAGGGGGAAAAAATACTTTAATATCACAGAGAAATGACTGTCTTAGCCAGTAAGGATGTGGCATTCATGGACTTAAAATCAAATCATATTCAGAGAAGACTGGATTATGGCAAAGAAATATTCTGAAGACAACTGGCAGCTGGAATAGGATGGTGATTCTCCAGAAAAACATGCCTGACTTTTCCAAAGAAAAAGCCAATAAGCACACGATGGATGAGCCACCAGAGCGTGGGGGCTTACAAAATGCCAGAACTGCACACCCAATTATTTCACCCGTGTTTTGTAGCTTTCTTGTAACCCACTGTTCTGAGGGCAGCAAACACAGGGCAAGGTATTTTACAGATAGATGATAATGGCTTTCATTGTTTCTCAAATTGGCTCAAAGCCTGTACTGTGTAAATTGCTAAAAACCTATGTGTAATTCTAAACTTCTTGCAGGCCCAGAGACTCTAGGTGCCGGTAATAATTACACCGACTGGATAATTAACTCCTGACATAAAAAGAAATGAAGGTGAGAGAAGACGACGCAGACCTTATCAACTTTTACTTAAAGCAAGGGCACAAACTGACAAAAAAAAAAAAAAAACCAATAAAACAAAAAACAAAAAACCCAGAAAACAAAACAAACAAAACCCTGGAGGATTCATTTAGGAAAAAAATCACTGTAGTCTGTCTCTCCAATGTTTTCCTACAAGAATGGGAAGAAATTTCTCCACATCCACATGATTATTCTTTTCGGGTATTTCCCAGCGTTACAGTCTTATTCATTTTCATTTTTGTTTGGACAACGTTGCCTTATCAATTCTAAGACTCCTTAGAGAAGACATGGGCCCAAGATACATGACAGCACAGAATGTTCACACCCCCCTAGGGATGGAAGATTGGGCTCTGCTTGCAGTAAGCAGAGAAGCTGAAATGGAGCCCTCTGCGTAACACAAAATGGTGAAGAGCTGTCACTTCCGCGTAAAAAGAGTTCGAGAAGCCTGAGGGAAGAGCAAGAAGTCTGCCATCTGTCCAGGGCTCTAAGGGAGGATAAAAATAAACTCATGAGACATCAAAGCCCAGGAATGTGGGGTGTCTGTCTACACTAATGATAAGGTAAGGCATCCTGAAGACAAGAAGTTAAGATACAGCCCTCCCCACAACCACTGAAAATGTTAAGGATCTGCAAGAAGTATCCATAATCTGCTCTGGGAATATTTTTCACAACCAGGGTCCTAAGAGACTCCTCTGGGGGCAAACTCGCCCCACTGAAGAGGCCCTCACGGCAAAAATTTGAAATCACCTAAGGAAAGAAAGTGCCATGAAGAACAGACTAGACTCCAAAAACAGGTGAGGTTGAGCCCTCAGAGCTGAAAAAGACAATAAAATAAGCTTTTTAGAAATATTAAGGAGCCAAAAGAATAAACGATGATGAAAGACCAGAACACTAGAGAAGACAGCTCCAGTTGAGCTTTAATAAGGAAAGAGGACTCCTGCGAACGTAAAAATGGAGTTATTATCATTGAAAAGTCAATAGATGACTGTAAGCGTCACAGTTTAGGAAAACATAACAGCAAGGTGGAAAGAAGACCAGAGTAAGAGATGTCCTACATAACAGCATTGAGAAAGATGAAATACCTACAATTAAATGTAAAAAATGCAAAAAGCCATGATGAGCAAAACTTTGAAACACTACTAAATGACAGAAGAAAACAGGAACAAATGAAAAGACAAACCATGTTCTTAAGAAGAAAAACTCGGGGCGCCTGGGTGGCTCAGTGGTTTAAGCCGCTGCCTTCGGCTCAGGTCATGATCTCAGGGTCCTGGGATCGGGTCCCGCATCGGGCTCTCGGCTCGGCAGAGCCTGCTTCCCTCTCTCTCTCTCTCTGCCTGCTTCTCCATCTACTTGTGATTTCTCTCTGTCAAATAAATAAATAAAATCTTTAAAAAAAAAATAAGAAAAACTCAATATCATAATTTTATTTCTCCCTAAAGAAATGTGTAAACTTAACACAATGCCCCCAGATTTAATCTTCTTAACTAGATGAGTTAATCTTAAAGTTCATACAGAAAAATAATCAAATAGAGTAATCAGGAGGAAAGAGCTAAAAGAAAAAAGAGACCAAAGAGGGGATTATTACTACCAGATAGTAAGACATGTTATTCAATATCATTAATCAACTCAGTGTTGTAGTGGTACATCAATAAACCAGCAGTGAAGAAAAGGAAATCTGGAAATAGACTCAAATATCCCTAATACACAAAAGGTTCTTAGAAATTGATAAGGAAAAGAAAAACTCAATATATGAATGGCCAAAAGACAGGAACAGGAAGTTCACATAAATATAATCACTCTCAAACATAAGAAAAGATGCTCCACTCTCTTCAAGTAACAGAAAATTAGGATAGAAATACACTTAGAAACTTTTTTATTTGTCAGATTGACAAATTCTCAAAAGACTGCTCAAACTTCAGTTAATAAGACTGGGGGGAAACAAGACACTCCATGTATCTCTTCAATAAGCTGGTACAGCACCTAAGAAGGACAATCTGACAATATTTATCAAAATTATAAATGAATATACTTTCTGACCCAGAAAATTCACTGCCACACATTTTAAAGGGCTCAACATCAGGTATTTTAGCAAGAGCAAGGAAACAATCCAAGTATCTGCCAGCTGGGGCTGGTTACAGAAATTATGGTGCAGGTGTATCATGGAATACTACGCAGCAAAGAAAAGAAAAAGGAAACTTTCATAAAAATATGATAAAATTATAAAGAGATTATAAAAGTACCTCTGAGCTATACTGCTATGTGGGAAAAAATCTAAGTATGGAATAGTGAACAAATATACTAACATTGGTGTGTCGGGGAAGGAGGGATAGAAATCTAGTGAAATACTAGTATGATAGTCAAAGATACATACAGAAATACCGGGCAGAGAAATTCATTAAAATAGTGGTCCCATTTGAGGGGGCTGGAATTCAAGGATGCAGGAGATGATTTTCTTTTAAAATAATTAAAATGCCTTTAATACTTTCTGGTTTTTGAACAATGTGAATGTATTACTGTATTCAAAATACGTTTAAACTCCATAATGATAATAAAATTAAAATTCCAACAGTGATACACTACCAATACCTATAAAATCTGGAATTATTGTTAATGACAAATCCTTAATTTCTGTTGGCATTGGCCTAAGAGAAAAGAGCCAGCTCATATACAGTGGCAATAATACAAACTGATATACTTTGGAGCAGTTTTGGCAAGATTTGTTTTTTTTTTAGGATATTTATTTGACAGAGAGAGACAGCAAGAGAGGGAACAATACAGGGAGAGGAGAGGGAAAAGCAGGCTCCCTGATCGGCAGGGAGCCCAATGTGAGGCTAGATTCCAGAACCCTGAAACCATGACCTGAGCTAAAGGCAGATGCTTAATGACTGAGCCACCCAGGCATCCCGAGATTTTAAATCTTTATGCTTTTTTACTCATCAAGTAGGGTTCTAGAAATTTACCTTCCGGGGAAAAAATATGCACACAGATTAAGATTTGCTTCTGTGAACACAAGAAGGGACATGGAAATTGGAGATGTTAGGATCCAAATGAAAATTCAATTTTATCTATAACATTATATTAAAAATAAAAGAAATATGAATTAAATACTGTAACATGGCAACGCTTGTTAAATTCAAGTAATAGGTATCTGGGTATTTGTTATGTTATTCTCCCTATATCCCTGTACTAATCTATTACTCAAACTTACCCATGCAAGTGAACAACATAGCTTTTTTTAGTATATACAGTAAGAAATTTTACTCTAGGAGGACAAGAACTATGATATATGCATGTTTATACCTTATTTAATATTGTGTAGATATCTCCAAAATACTAAATACAACATTTAACACATTTAAGTGTAATCAAGCAAAGAGAAACCAAATAACTTGGAATTTAGAATTTGGAAACCAAATAACTTGGAGGAGTAGAGAGGATCTAATGCTCCATATCTCAAAAACATTGATGAACATTAGCAACAGTGTTTCCATGAATTCTAAGGTCCAATATCTGATCTATAAAATCTGTACTCCAGAAAGCTGGATAGGCAATATATTTAAAATTAACAAACTCCATTCCCAAGTCTGAGGCTCACGGGTCAAAAGTATAGAATAGTGCTTCTTGAAATAGGGAAAAGCAGTACATCTCCAGTGCTTGAAAACATTACAGATTCTTTGATCCTACCCAAGATTCTTCTCATCTCTCCCTCTGATGCCAATGCCCTGAGAATCTGCTTTTTAGCAAGTACCCTGGGTTATTCCAATACAATGTTTCAGAAACGCTGGTATAGATCATTGATTTTTTTTTTTCCTCACTCAGAAAGAACTGTGCTCAAGATACAGCCAGAGGGATGAGGGCTAAGTGTAAGGCAAGAACTGATTAAATGCCAAAAGGTGTTTCCAAAGGAGGTTATAAAATCTACTGTTCTGGAAATGCTGAAAAAGGCAGTCTTGCTTAGTAACAGAAGTCTCCAGACCTCCAAAAGCTTTCATAGCCCTTTAAGGTTGGCGATAAAAATTAAATGCCCAAAGGTAAAGGAGAATATGAAACTGAATAGGTTTGGGGACAATAAGTTAATAATACAATAATGGGCTAGGTCAGGGACAATTCTGGTGCTCCTTTGAGTTTTCAAGAATTTCAGGACCAAAGAATTGTGTGAGAGCCAGGGTGGTAGCTGAAACTTCTCGAGGGACCCTCTGAGAGAGCAGGTGGGCAGAACATGTGCCGTGTTCCCTTCCAGCTGCACAGCCTGTCCTAGCCTGAGCTGGTTCGGTCAATGTTCTCTCACCTTTCCGGAAGTGTCCTTCCTTCTGGGTCTCAACAAACACAGCATATACGACTGATCTGATATATGGCCATGCCCCGGCTAGCTCAGTCGGTAGAGCATGAGACTCTTAATATATGGCCACGAACACATTCAGAGCTCTCCCATGAACACAACTTCTCTCCAAATAAATCTGAATGGCCTAAAATTGAAAGAAGGAAGATGTTCATTTTCATTAAGCTCAGAGTCAAATTTTTTGCTGCCCTGCTGTAACTGTATAAAGGGATGATTTGTTTCAAGGACCTTCTGGCCCCTTTCTAAACTTTATGACATCCATGTGTGCACATGTACACACACACACACACACACACACACACACACACACACACAGACACGCACGCACACTAAGAAACACATTTTTTTGAAAAACAAAAGTAACTGCAGTGGACCGAAACAGCCAATCACCTGTCCCTCCCAACCCTGCTACTTTTAGTTTCAGAGACTGAAAGCCTGAGTAAATTGCATCATCAAGGAGAGGAGACTGGACTTAGAATGGAAGCTCTGAGTTTAAATTCAGATTGTTGCCTTCACTAGTTGTATCATTTGTACCCTACTACCTGTGTGCAGCAGCTTTAAAATGCATTCAGTGCAAGATTATTTTCAAGAATAAGTGAAATGGACCAAAGATCAAATAAGAACAGAAAATGGGGGGAAAAAATCACTGTTAGATCAACCCTCAAATAATGTCATTACTACCTTATTATTTTGTTATTAAAGGTCACAACTTTGGTTCTGAACCTTCTGGAAGGCCAGATAAGCAAAAATGCATGCCTAGTCACATAATTTATAGCGTCTATAAGACTAAAACAAAGTTTTTCATTAGGAGTGCAACTATTACTGTCACTGAATCCAGAGAGAGATTTCTCCCATTGGGTTTTTATAATGAGGACTAATGCAGTGAACATTGTCCTCCAAACAGCTTCAGAATAAACACAAGAATGAGTTTCTTATCACATACCTCATGTACCTTGATGTGAACCAAAGTACAATGTTCCAAAAGCGCAATGCTGTAAAACCAGTTCTACAAAAGAGACTAAATGATGTGTTAGGTACAGTTCTCTGCTGGCAGCTTCAAGCACCTGGAGTGGAAGTCACGGACGGGCAGAAAATAGGCCACAACCTGCGCACACAGCGATCTTCATGGGTCCCACTTTAAACTGAAAACTCCAAGTAAGATCTGCCTCCAGTGCATGCTTGATTTTACTTAGCAGATCTGCCCCGCCAAGCCTCAACCCCACCTGAGGGTCCCCAGAAGATGGAGGGCATCTGTCTCACACTCACGATCCCCTCTCTGACCCCCTCAGTCATCAACTCTGCCTCCTGGGCCCCCAGAACTTACCTGAATATGAAACTACTCACCCGGAGGAGGGAGTAGAGTATATTCACACTCAGATAGTGCGGCCTCAATATTTCGCTCACCAAGCTTCTAGGAAGTATCAAACGGCAACAAAATTCACCATGTGGCTTTGAGCACGTGATTTAATTGTCTCTGGACCTCCATTCCTTCATCCTAAGAAAGGAACTAATAATACCTACTTTTCGAGTTGTGAGTTAAGTGAGATGTTTTCAAAAAACACTTAACTGCTAATTACTATTCAAATGAACCGTATTATCACCAGAAATGATCCACAATGCTAGTTTAACTCCTCTCAATCATAATGGGTTTTTAGGAATACTTTCTTCACCAGATGACTGTGGGCTTTTTTGAAAATCTCCGTATTTTGTTACCTAGTAGGACAGATGTTGCTTGCACACCAGTTCGGATTCTCTTGGTCTACCTTTTGCCCCAGCCCCTCCTGCAGGGACAAGTTCAATGGTGGTTTCAGCAGCTTAGCACAGGTACCACCTGAAAGCTCTTCGCCTGGGATCTGTGGGACACACCTCTGGCTTCCCTCTGGCCACCTCCAATACACACCCTGGGATGACATCAGAAACCAGCGTGGCACTCACATGCACATCCCAGAAGTTAATACCCTTGGGACCACCCTTAACAAACAGGTGATTGGGAACCGATAGCTAAATACTGCCCCCTTTTGTCCCACAGATGAACAGCTCTTGGAACACATTCTATAAAGTGCCTCAGAAAATCCCAGCAACGATCAAGTGCCAGTCACCCAGGCCAGTGGCTAACTCAACTACAGGTCAGGCTCTTGTCTTTCCATCCTTGTCCCAACTCCCTGTCCCTCACTCTTGCTCCCTGCAAAGGACTCCATCAAGAAAATGAAAAGTTAACCCAAAGAATGGGAGAAAATTTTTATGAATTATAGATCTGGCGACAGATTCGTATCTAGAGTATACAAAGAACTCTTATAGCTCAATAATAAAAATAAAGTAAAAAAAAAAAAAATCCTAGACATCTTTCCAAAGAAGATACACAGATGGTCAAGAAGCAAATGAAAGGATGCTTAACATCATTAATCATCAGGAAAATGCAAATCAAGTCGACAATGAGATACTATTTCATATCCATTAGAATGGCTATAATGAAAAAGTCAAATAATTAAGGACTGATGAGGATGAGAAGTCAGAATGCTCAGACACTGCCGATAGGAATATAAAATGTCACAACCACATGGGCAAATAGTCTAGAAGCTCTTCAAAGTTTAAAAGCAGATTTACTATATGATCCAGCAATCCACTCCTAGGAAGGGTCCAAGAGAAATGAAAACGTATGTTCCACCAAAAAACACGTGCATGAATATTCATAGCAGCATTATTTGTAACAGCCAAAAGACAGAAACAACTCAAATGCATATCCTTACAATAGAATAGCACTCAGCAATAAAAAGAAATCAAACACTGACTCATATTAATACATACTACAACATAGATGAACCCTGCAATATTACGTTAAGTGAAAGAAGCCAGTCACGAAGGACCACATATTGTTTGATCCATTTATGTGGAGATCTAGAATAACAAATCTATATAGAAAAAAAGCAGATTAGTAGTTGCCTGGTACTGATGGGATTGGAGGGATTATGGGGAATAGTTAAGGGGTACGAGGTCTCTTTCCGAGGTAATGAAAATATTCTAAAATTGTTTTGTGTTGATGCATACACAACTCTGAGAATATAATAAAAGTCATCGAACTTTACACTTCAGATGGGTGAGTTATATGGAATGTGTAGTATATCTTAATAAAGCTATTAAAAAATAGAGGTCACCATAATTTTTAACCTATGACAGCCTATATAAATTGTGGTTGCTGGTCATTTTTACAAAACACCACTGGATTCCCCATTTATCTTTTTCTTCACTTGCTGAGTAATTTTCAACTACTTCAAAGAGTAGTGCCCAGAACAGAGAAAGTTTCTGCAACATCGTTCATCTCTACCTTTCTAGTTTTCTCATAACTCTGTGGTATTTCTGTTACCTATTATATAGGACATCTGAAATTTGAAACAAACACACCACACACAATCCTAGTTGTCCCTTATACTCCTTAAACTAAAAGACGACAACATCCTCTCATCCAGCCCCTTACCATGCCCACATGTCACCCCTCACTGTCCTCTCTTCCACATGCCTGTGATTTAATTCACACTCATATACTCACAGCTCCCTCCCCCCTATAATTAAACTCGGGTTTGAAATACATTGAAACTATCGCTTCTGATGATCGGACCTACAGAAGTGAGTGGCACACAAATCCCAAAACATGAAATAACCAACGTAATCATCCCCATTTAGTCAATACCAGAAACGACATGGGAAGGATGAAAGGGTGATGGAAAATTCATTCATTATATTGGTTTGACTATACATCACTCTTATACCTGGGATTCTACTTTGTATCTTATCCTCAGTGGAAAAGAAACAATGAGTGTTCAGCCCTTCTGGAAAATGATTATTTACCACATTTCAGTATAACAGACACTTTGGGCATTTATCCTGGTCAGATCCAAATCTTCTGAAATTCCATGGATGAGTATTCTTAGACTTAAACTAGAAGAAATTTACACCAAGAAATTATTGTCACAGTAGCAAAAATAAAAGATGTATTGCCTATAATCTTAGCTATTGTAAAAGAATAGCTGTACTTTTAGATAGTTTAGGGCATTGGACCTAAATTTTTCTATTTTAATATCAGGAAATACTGTTCCAACAGTGATTCCACAGATCCAATGAGTTAAAATGAGCTGACTTAACTGCTTGAAGTCAGCGTGTAAGCTTGACGCAGGAAAGATGTTCATGAATTATGGTGAGTTTCAGTGGATAACACTGGATATTACACTATTATCCCTAGTTTCTGTATTTCCTTCCATCTGGGCCTCAGGCCAGACCTGCTGGGAAACTATGAGAGAGGAGTAACAAAACTTGTTTATCATAATCTCTTTTCAAGCTGGGCATGGAGTTATCACAATTTTAGTTCAGCAGTAGCCTAACTTAACTGCAGGAAGGAGGCCGATCCCTGACTTCATCTTTTCCAATATCAGGCCAGGAGGGCTTGGAAATACCATTTTTTACCTTTTCAACTTCTCCGAACTTAAAAAAAAAAAACAAAAATAAACAAACAACAAAAAAAAAAACACTTTAAAAAACTCACCCCATCAGAAAAATAATCCCTCATTCCACATATATAAATATATTTATTATTAAATTATATGTTAATTACTCATATTATGTATACTATCCACAGATACAAAAGTAGAAATTGTAAATGAAAAGATTAATATGGGCTACACAATAATTTTTATCTATTAATAGTACCAAACTGCTTCCCTCACACTAAAAATAATAATAACACTTTAGTGAGGTAAAATAAGAATGGTGTAATCACTTCATGGTTAAAGGCAGCTCAAATCACAGACTAGGGTAAGTGTCTGCTCTGCCATTTTTTTGCTTTTCTTCTGTGTTGGGATTATCTTCAATTCATAATTGCTTCCCTAAAACATTATTAAGTCATTTAGCCATCTTGCAAAGTTTAGTTTAGCTAAAACCATAATGTGTAATTCTTTGTAACCAACACAAACAAAATACTCATTGTTGCAATATGCTAAAAACAAGCCAAGAATGGAGGGTGTGACCACTAATCCTTCCATTAGTGGAAGGTCTGTCAAATTTTCCTTAGGATACCATGATAGTTCAACATACAGAGACAAGGTACCATAGTCAATTCATTAATTAAAGGTGAGTAAATCTTAACTTCTATCTTATTATATTATTATTAGAATTTCTAAAAGAAATGTTCTAATATTTTCTTCCTATATCCCAAAGTGTCTTACGCATACTGTGGTATATGCTTATTCATTTTGGAAACCACAGTTTTAGAGGTCAGCCTAGCTACAAAGTAACAGCTCTTTGAATACATATCAAATCTTTAGAATAAATAAAGTGTCATCAGAAATGGATTCTGCTGCATGTTACAAAATGCACAAAATAGAGTGGCCGAAATAAGACAGTTCATTAGCCTCTCACATAAACAAAGTCTGAAGTAGCCAAGAGCTAACTTGGCACTCCATGATGCCAATCTTCTGTCTTGCTCCTCTTCCATTCTCACACATGGTCCCTTCAAGGTCCAAGATGGATGCTTGGGCCCCAGACATCACAACTAAATTCCAATCAGCAGTGCAGAGAAATGAACAAAGGAAGACAATTCTCATAAGTTTCCACAATACTCTGACAACAACCCATTTGAGAGAAATTACTTGTAAAGTCTACACCTACCTACAAGGGATAATCAGAGATTCTGTTATGAAAGAAGACATCCAAGATACTCAGCCACCATGCATAAAGATGTATCGACACATACACAAAGAAACAGAGGAGAAGAAATGTTGACAAGGTTGCAGTCTAAGAAGGCAACTTAGGAAGACCCTGAACTCACCTTCTCCACAGAACCCAACAAATTACGTTTATTTATAGCATGATTCCTTCTGAAGAAGAACTGTGGGCTGACTGAACAGCTTCTACACAACAAAAGATGGAGCAGCAAAAGAGAACAGCAAGAAAGAAGGAGACTCCGTAACAGTGGGAATAAACTACTATATACCACTACCCAGTGCTATAAACTACAGGGGAAAGAGTACTGAGGAAACAGCAGCACATTCCTCTGTCCCTGGGCACAGGAAAAAAAAAAAAAGCCAAACTTAAAGGAACCACCAGTGTAGAAAAGATCCAGCCCTAAAACTCTGCCAAAGAGTGTAGGCAAATCTACAAATCTCTCTGGGTCAGAGAGTCTGGAGAGCCATATGGCTTTCACTCCCCCCCGACCCCCACCTTCAAGAGTCAGACCAGAGCAGGGTCCAACACCCTAACCAGCCAGGACCCGCCTATACCAGCTCTCATTATCCCACTAAGGAGGCCACAGGGCTGGGGAGCACTCACCACAGCTCCAGACGTCCCACCGAGGTAACAGATACAGATCACCCGAGAACACTCCTGGCCCACAGCACTTCAGCTTCTGATACTTAGTGAAGGCACCCCTGCAGCAAAGAGCTCTCCGGGCCTCCCAGGTGACACCTGCTTCAGATCCAGCACCCTGGAAACCTCAGCCCATGCCTGCTTTGGTTTCAGCCACTCTGCCAGGGCACCCTACATGGAGTATCCTAGAACCTCCACCCATGCCACCTTGGCTCCAGTCACTTGATCAGGACACCCCCTACACTGAGCACCCCAAGGCTACCCCAGCTTGCCCCATTTCAGCCTCAGTTATCCTGCCAGGGCATCCACTGCAGGGAAAGCCCGGGGACCTCCTGGCCTGCACACAGCCTCAGCTTCAGCTGTCTTGCCAGAGCACCTACCAGAAGTATCCCAGACACCCCAGCTTAACATGCACTTCAGTTTTCTCTGTCTTGGTAGGGTACCTGATACAGGGAGAATCCAGAGAACACACCAATCTTGGCACACTTCAACTTTAGCTGTCCTGCCAAGTCACCCATGGCATGGAGAGCCCTGGGACCCCTAGCCCATGCCAGCTACAGCTTTAGTCAGCCAGCAAGTCACCAAGCACCCAGTCTACATAGGGGATAACCAGACACAAGACCATTCCTTCAAGTTTAGGATAAGTGGCTGTTTCACCTAATCCATAGAAACAAACACAGAAAGTCAAGCAAACTGGGGAGACCAAAGAATATGCTCCAAAAGAAAGAATAAGAGAAAACCTCAGAAAAATAATTAAATGTTAGGGAGATAAGCAATCTGTGTGATAAAAAAATATAAAGTAATGATGATAAAAATGTTCATCAGGACAGAGAGAGGAGAGTGGAAGAATTCAGTGAGAACTTCAAGAAAGAAATAGAAAATATAGGAGGAAAAACAGGCAGCGTAGAAGAATACAATAAATGAAATGACAACTACAGAGAATCAACAGTAAATTAGCAGATGCAGAAGAACGTATCATCAGTCTGGAAGACATGGTAAGGGAAAGCATGCAAGCTGAACAGGAGATAGAGAAAATAATTTTTTTAATTATTTTTATTAACATATAATGTATTATTTGCCCTGGGGGTACAGGTCTGTGAATCATCAGACTTACACATTTCACAGCACTCACCATAGCACATACCCTCCCCAATGTCCATAACCAACCACCCTCTCCCTATCCCCAAACCCCAGCAACCCTCAGTTCTTTGTGTGAGATCTAGAGTCTCTTAAGGTTTGTCTCCCTCCCAATCCCATCTTGTTTCATTTTTTCCTTCCCTACCCCCCAAGTCCCCTCCCCTCCCCTCCCCTGCCTCACCAATTCTCATATCAGAGAGATCATATGATAATTTTTTTCTCTGATTGACTTATTTCACTCATCATAATACCCTCTAGTTCCATCCACATTGTTGCAAATGGCAACATTTTGTTTCTTTTAATGGCTGCATAGTATTCATGCACACACACACACACACACACACACACACTATATCTTCTTTATCCATTCATCTGTTGAAGGACATCTAGGTTCTTTCCATAGTTCGGCTACTGTGGACATTGCTGCTATAAACATTCAGGTGCACATTCCCCTTCAGATCACTACATTTGTATCTTTAGGGTAAATACCCAGTACTGCGATTCCTGGGTTGTAGGATAGCTCTACTTTTTTGAGGAACCTCCACGCTGTGTGAAAAGGATTTTTTAAAATGAGGATAGGTAAAGGAATTTCTTGGACATCAAGAGAACAAACCTTCACATCACAGGGGAGGGAGGAGGAGGAGGAGGAAGAGGAGGAGGAGGAGGAAGAGGAGGAGGAGGAGGAGGAGGGGGAGGGGGAGGGGGAGGGGAGGGGGAGGGGGAGGGGGAGGGGGAGGGGGAAGAGGGGGAGGAAAAGAGAGAGAAAAAAGGACAGAAAATGGATTTAAAGAAATAATGGCTGAAAAATCTCTCTACCTGGGGATGAAAGTAGACATTCAGATCCAAAGAGCCCAAATAATTCCAAATAAAATGAACTCAAAGAGACCCACACCAAGACACATTAAAATTAAAATGTCAAAACTTAAAAACAAGGGAAAAAACCCTAAAAGCAGCAAGAGAAAAACAATTTTCTATGTACAAGGGAACAACCATAAGATTATGAGCAGATTTTTCAGCAGAAACTTTGCAGACCAGAAGAATGTAGCATGATATATGCAAAGTGCATAAGGAAAAAACCTATAATGACGAAAACTACACCTGGCGAGATAATCATTTAGAACTGAAGAAGAGATAAAAGAGCTTCCCAACAAACAAGAGTTAAAGGAATATATCACCACTAAATCAGCCTTAGAAGAAATGTTAAGAGGGCTTCTTGAAGTATAAAAGAAAAGACCATAATTAGACTAAGAAAATTATGGATAAAAAGATGTAAAATATGACAGCATATACATACAACATGGAAGAGGGCGTAAAAATAAATACATAAAAGAAATTGATTTAGAATGTGTTTGAATTTAAATGACCATCAACAATATAGACTGTTAATTACTTAGAAAGTTATATATGAAACTCAGGTATATATATGTAACCACAAACCCAAAGCCTATAATGGATACACAAAAAAATAAGGAGAAAGAAAGCCAAATATAACACTATAGAAACTCATCAACCACAAGGGAGACAGAGGAAGACAAGAAAAAAGCAACTACACAAACAACGAGAAAACAATTAACACAATGGCAATAAGTACATATCCATAATTATTTTAAATGTAAATGGTCTAAATGTTTCAATCAAAAGACAGAGGGTGCAGGATGAATTAAAAAGACAAAAACAAAAAGCACATCCCTCCATATGCTGCCTACAAGACTCACTTCAAATCTGAAGACACATAGACTGAAAATGAAGAAACGGAAAACATTTGCCATATAGATGGGAGCAAAAAAAAAATCCAGGATGGCAATACTTATATCAGACAAAACAGACTTAAAAACAAAGACAAAGGGTACTGCATAATGATAAAGAGATCAATTCACAAGATATAACAGTTGTAAATATCAATGCACCCAACATTGGAGCACCTAAATACATAAAGCAAATATTAGCAAACATAAAGAGAGGAAACTGATAGTAGTACAATAAAAGGAGGGAACTTTAACACCCCACTATATCAATGGATAGATCATTCAGGAAGAAAAACAATAGGAATAATAAGGAAACAATGTCCTTAAAAGACACTTAAGATAAGATGGACATAACAGATATATGCAGATCATTCCATCCATAAACAACTGAATATACATTCTTTTCAAAGGTAAATTCTGCAGATCAGATTGCATGTTAGGTCACAGAACAAGTATCAATAAATTTAAGAAGACTGAAATCATACCACACATCCTTTCCGACAACATGATATAAAACTAGAAATCAATCACAAGAAAACAAATTAGAAAAAAACATTAATACATGGAGGCTAAGCAACATACTACAAAACAGCCAATGAGTCAACAAAGAAGTAAAAAAAATACATGGAGACAAATGAAAATGGAAATAGTGCTCCAAATCTTTGGGATGCAATGAAAACAGTTCTAAGAGGAAAATACATAGTTTTACAGGCCCTCCTCAAAATACAACAAAATAAAGCTCAAATAACCAAAGTAAACTTACACTTAACAAAACTAGAGGAAAAAAAAAGTGAGTTCAAGGTGTGTAGAAGCAAGGAGATTAATAATGACCAGAGCAATAATAAATGACATAAAGACTAAAAAACAATAGAGAAAAAAAAATCAATGAAACCAAGAACTGGCTCTTTGAAAAGACAAACAAAAGTAATACATCCTTAGCCAGACTCACCAAGATAAAAAAAGAAATGACTTAAAAAATAAAATCATAAATGAGAAAGAAATAACAACTGACACCACAAATATGAAGAGTTCTAAGAGAATACTACCAAAAATTGAATGCCAACAAATTGAACAATCTAGAATGAATGGATAAATTGCTAGAAACACACAATCTTCCAAAACTGAATCGGAAGGAAACAGAAAACCCAGGGTATTATATGTAAGTGATGAATCACTAAATTCTATTCCTGAAACCAACATTATACTGTATGTTAACTAACTAGAATTTAAATTAAAACTTTAATTATTAATTAAAAAGAAAAAAAAACAATAAAAAGAGACCAGTTACAAGTAACAAAATTGAATCAGTAGTCAAAAAACTACCATGAAATAAAAAGTCCAGAACCAGATTGACAGGTGAAATTTACCAAACATTTTAAAAAGAGTTATACCTTTTCTCCTTAAACTATATTTAAAAATACAGGAGGAAGGAAAGCTTCCAAACACATTCTATGAGGCTATAATTACCTTGATACCAAAACCAAAGTTATAGACCAAAAAGTCTGATGAATATAGATGCAAAAATCCTCAAAAAATACAAGCAAACTTCAATCAACAATACATTAAAAGGACTATCTGCCATGATCAAGTGGGCTATATTCCAGGAATGAAAAGATGGTTCAATATTCACAAATCAAGAAAATGAAGAATAAAAATCACATGATCATCTAGACAGATACAGAAAAAGCATCTGACAAAATTCAACATTTCTTCATCATAAAAACTCTCGACAAAGTGTATTTGGAGGGAACATACCTTAACATAATAAAGGCCAAATATGACAAAACCACAGCTAACATCACGCTCAAGGGTGAAAACTAAGGACTTTTCCTCTAAGATCAGGAAGGAAAGAAGGATATCCATTCTCACCACTTTATTCAACATAGTACTACAGTCCTAGTCACAGTAATCAGGAAAGTAAAATAAATAAATAAGGCATTCCCATTGGTAAGGAAGAAGTAAAACTCACTATTTGCAGATGACATAATACTCTATATAGTAAAGCCTAAAAATCCCACCAAAAAACTATTTGAACTAATAAACAAATTCAGTAAAGTTGCAGGATACAAAATTAATACCCAGAAATCAGTAGCATTTCTATATACTAATAACAAAGTAGCAGAAAGAGAGATTAAGAAAACAATTCTACTTACAATTACTATATATATATATATATATGTATGTATGTATATATATATGTATGTATGTATGTATATATATATATATATATATATATATATATATATATATAACCCAGGAATACATTTAACCAAAAAGGTAAAAGACCTATATTCTGAAAACTATAAAACAATGAAGAAAGAAATTGAAGATGACACAAACAAATGGAAAGATATTCTACATTTATGGATTGGAACAATTAGCATGGTTAAAATGTCTATATTGTTCAAAGCAATCTATAGATCTAATGTAATACTTATCAAAATACCCATAGCATTTTTCATAGAACTAGAATAAATAATAGTATAATTTGTATGGAACCCCCGGAACCCCAATAGCAAACACAATCTTGAGAAAGAATAAAGCTAAAGGTGTCACAATTCTGGACTTCAGGTTACACTTCAAAGTTGTCCTAATTGAAACAATATGGTACTGGCACCAAACAGACACACACATAAGTGGAGCAGAATAGAGAATCGAGAAGTAAACCCACATGTGTACAGTCAATTAATCTATGACAAAGAAGGCAAAGATATACAATAGGGAAAAGACAGTCTCTTCAATAGACAGTGCTAGGAAAACCAGACAACCATATGCAAAAGAGTGAAACTGGGCCACTTTCTTACACCACACACAAAAATTAACTCAAAATGAATTAAAGACATAAGACCATAAAAATCCTAGAAGCAAACATAGCTCTGACATTAGCTGTAGCAACATTTTTCTAGCTATGTCCCCAAATGCAAGAGAAACAAAATCAAAAATAAACTGAGACTATAGCAAAATAAAAAGGTTTTGCAAGGCAAAGGAAACCATCAAGAAAACAAAAGGGCATCCTAGTGAATGGGAAAAGATATTTGCAAATGATACAGCTGAAAAGGGGTTAATATCCAAAATATATAAAAGAACTCACGTAACTTCACACCAAAAAAAAAAAAAAAAAAAAAAAAATCCAATCAAAAAAATGAGCAGAGGACCTGAATACACATTTTTCTAAAGAGGACATACAGACAGTCTATTGACACATGAAAACATGCTCACCCTCACTCATCATCAGGAAAATGCAACTCAAAACTATGATGAAATATTACCTCACACATGTCAGAATGGCTAAAAGCAAAAACCCAAGAAACACCAATTGCTGGCAAGGATGTGGAGGAAAGGAAAGCCTCATGCACTGTTGGTTGGAAAGTAAATTGGTATAGTCACTGTAGAAAACACTTTGGAGGTCTTGAAAAAATTAAGGAAAGAATTAACTGAATGATCCAATAATCACACTACTAGATATTTACCTTTAAAAAATGAGAATACTAATTCAGAAAGATATGTGCATCCCTATTTTTGTTGTACCATTACTTACAATAGTGAAGATAATGGAAGCAACCTAAGTGTCTGTTGATACACAAATGGAAGTGGTATGCATGTGCGTGGGCATACACAGGAATACTACGCAGCCATAAAAAAGGATGAGGTCTCCTTGCAGTAACACGGATGAACCTAAAGAGTATTCTACTAAATGAAATAAGTTGAACTGAAAAACACATATACCATATGATGTAACTCATATGTGGAATCTAAAAACCAAAAGAAATGAATACACAAAAATCAGACTCAGGCTATAAATACATAAAACAAACTGATGGTTGTTAAGGGGCAGGGAGAGCAGATGGGCAAAATGCATGAAGGGAGTGGCAGACACAGACTTCCAGTTAGGAAATGCATAAATCACAGAAATAAAAGGTACAGCATACAGATATAGTCAATGATATTATACTAGCATTGTATGATGACGGACAGTAGCTACGCTTGTGATGAGCATGGTACAATGTATAGAGATATTGAATCACTGTGTTGTACACTTCCAACTAATGTAACTTTGTTTTGTATCAACTATATTTAAATAAAAAATAATAACTTATCTTAAAAAAAGAAACAGAGCTACCTTTTAAAAGTATCATCTTTCTCCCCTACCACTATGGTCCGTCTGAAAAAAATCATGGCCTGCAAAAACTGTCTAGCCAAAATGGTCTATAAACAAGGTTGCCTCTCAAAAATACAGCAGTCCAATTGTGAAATAATCAATTCCACAAAATACAATTATATTTAGTTCTCTTGATTGCTGCCTAGTCTGAGAACTATGAAAGTATATTGTAACAGAAAACTTCCATTTTTCCCACAAACAACTTGTTAAGCCATCTGAGAGAGTACAAAGCTTTGTTTTAATAAGCACCTTTCTGAGCCTGGGTCTACAACTTGACATGTGGGAGTCAGGCCAAAACTGAACCACTCTCTAGAAGAGGGAAAAGGTGCCAGCAGGAGGATGGCAGAGGCAGATTCCAGCAACAGCGAGGCACAGCACTGACTTGAAAATGGCGAAAGAGTCACTCCTACGGGCAGAACTACTAAGAACGTGCTTTGTTTAAAATGGATTTTAAATTGCGTTCTGTGGGGTGCGAGACATAAACCCTCTCCTTCTTCCCTCCTTCAGTAAAATCTACTTTGCTTAATTGTGCATTTCTTATAACTGAGAGAAAGCCAGAGAAGTTCTGAATTCTGTGTCCAGTTGACTCTGAGCTCCAATAGATGCAGAATTTAGAAGATAAGGAAGGATCTATATGCAAATGACAATAATAAAGTGAAAATAGAGAAGGTCACGTTCTCATGAAAGCCAAATGTATATATGATTAGGTAAAATTGGCAAGAGATTTTCTTATCCTCCATGTTCCCTCTCATAGATCCAGAAATTAAATATAGATCTACTTCCATGCCCTGAAACATTTTTAAATGCACTTAAAATTTACATTGAATATTTTGCTTTAGGTTAGAAAGCTTCACCAAGCCGTAAAATCTCCAGGGTTCATTTAAATGAATGCACTGTAGTTTAAAGCACTGAATAAGAAATTCCCTATAAATAGGGTCTGACTGAACAAAACAGAGAAGGAAGAGAATGGGTGGAGAGAAAATGAGGCTGATTCAGGACAGGAGGGAGTAGCAGCACACCCACAGTAGGGAGAGAGCCAGGCAGCTCTGCACGAGTGAACTGAAGGTCTGAAAAGCCCACTAATCTACAGAGGATCCGACTAGGTCTTGATCAGGAGAGAGATCACTTCCAAGAGAGCTGAAATAAAAGGTCATCATAGACAAGCTGAGGGTCAGGACAAATGTCCCAGTACCTCAGGCACAGTGTCCATGCTGACACTGCTGGGTGACTAACTCAACTTCTATCCCACCCAGGCACCAGGCTCGTGGTGATCATGTGACAAGTTAGTAAGCAAGAAGCAGAAGTTGCTGGGTAGGGCTTTCAGAAAAGTTTTCTCGAAGGGAAAGAAGCAGATGGTATGTATATTGTCTTTCTCTTTCTCCCTTAAAAGTAAAAAAACCCCAAAGCCATCTTACCACCATGTAAATGAAAAGCACCTGTTAAGAATGGCAAATCATGAAGACAGGCAGAGCCCAGATTACTGAGAGTATCTCTGAGCAGCTGCATCAGCCCTTGGACTACGTATTACCAGACACCAAAAACAAACAAAACCTGTACCTGTTTAAGCCAGTATTAGTTTGCTTCTCTGTTACTCAACAGCTGAATGAATTAATAACTGACACTGACAGAAGTCGGTGTTCAAAAGTAGGGTACGGCAAGTAACAGACCCTAACATAGAGGAGTGCCTGAGAGGGGGTATTAAAGGATGCTAGACACCCAGGTATTCCAGGCTACAGTGTAGAGGATGCTGTTACGTGGGGGTAGAACACGGGGCCAAACAGTATCTTGACTAATTTTGGAACACAGCCCTAGATTTCAACACAGGATGTAGTTTAAAAATGGCAGGGACATTTCAGACCATGATGGTTAGTCCCTGCAATTTTCAGCCAAGTCCTACAGCAACAACAAAAGGGCAAACTCAGACTAGAGCAAGCCATTCAGCTCACAAAAATGGAAAGTAATACAGCATTACTGAGATACACTCTTCCGTCGGCAAACAATCTAGACTGACTAAGAGGCCCCAGTTAGGATTCTTGCAGGGTGAAAAGGCCAATAGCTTCTGTACCCCATAATGAAACTCTTACAAGTTGTGAAGTGCAGCCTTGACAGAAAATGAGGTTGGTGACCCTGGGCTTACTAAGTACATTCCATTAAAAGTTCTCTGGCAGGAAAAAGGGTGGTGGGGGGGAATAAGCCTACAGTAAAGGTGCTCATTCCACCCAAGAAAATATTATTTCAAATTGTTACAAAGCAGCAGCCATTAAGCTAATGAGGGGGTCCAAAACACAGAAGCTAGAAGCCCAAAATTCTCAAGCCTCAAACTTAAACAAATTTACTCTAGCTCCTTGCACTTAAATCTACTGGAATTGGCTAGACTAGAAGCCTACAAAGTCTCTGGGGGATCCAAACACCCAAAGAAAACCCAAGTCTCTCTAGCAATAACCAGTAACCGTATTACTCTGATAATCAACCACCAGGGCCATAAATGAGAATAGGATGCTATCAAGATAAACAAATTAAGGAAGGGACTCCTGGGTAGTTCAGTCAGTTAAGCGTCTGCCTCCAGCTCAGGTCATGATCTCGAGGTCCTGGGATAGTACTGGGATAGAGCCCCACATCAGGGTCCCTGCTAAGCAGGAAGTCTGCTTCTCCCTCTCTCTCTGCCCACTGCTCCTCCTGCTGGTGCTCTCTCTCTCTCTTTCTTGCTCTCTTTCTTGCTCTCTATCAAATAAGTAAGTAAAAACTTTAAAAAAAAAAAGAAAGAAAGAAAGAAAATTTAGAGAAAAAAAGAGAGAGATCGTTAAATTTCAAACATAATAACAGATTTTCTTTAAAAAATTTATCAGAAGAATAGGAAGATAAATTGAAGAAATCAACCAGAAGAGATTTTCACAAAAAGGAAAAAGACGTAGGAATAGAAAATGGGAAACAAAAACAAACATAAAAATGATGAAGTACAGAGAGTCCAAGAATCAAATTACAGGAGAATCAAAAGCAAAGAACAGAAAAAGAAAAAAACATTAAAGAAAGTGTTCAAGAAGTGCTGAGAACCAAAGACGGTATGTCCTAATCAGAAGGGACCATCAAGTTCTCAGCACTACATGAAAATAGATTTTCACCAACACATATCATTGCAAAGTCTTGACACTGGAAACAAAGAAGAAATCCTCCAAATGTCCAGACAGGGGTGAAAAAAAAAAAAAAACCAGACCACAGTCAAATGATAGGAGGGAGAATAGTTTCAGATGAGTAACTGGAAGCAATGTTACAAAATTCTAGAGAAGTTATTTCCAACCTAGAATTCGCTATCTAGCCAAAAACCCAGTCAAGGGTGTAGGCAGAAATAAAGACATTCTCAAACTTGTAAAATCTAAAATTTTAACTTTATGTACCCTGGAAAGTGCCAAGGATGTACTTCATTAGAAGTAAAGACATAATAAATTTAAAAAGAGGAATATTTGAGGTACAGGTACTGGAAAGGCAACACCAAAGGGAATAGAAATCACATAGATAAGAACAAAATGAGATCCTAGGATACCATCTGTGCTCCAGGCATAAAGGCTACCTACCAGTCCACACTGGAGGTGTTACAACTCTCTGTTAAAAAAAAAAAAAAAAGGAAGATGAATTTGATAGAATACAGTATATGAATGAGATTAGAAACCTGGAAAACAATTTGAAGTTGAGTTATTGATAAAGACATAGATAACTAAGCAAATCAGGAATAAAGGCAAGTTTGGGGGAAAAAATGTCAACCAGGAGAAATAAAAAATTGTGCAAGAAAGGAAATTAATCATAGTTTGACACCAAATGCATAATCATAACACAAACAGTGAATACTGATTTAACCAAAATGATGGTATAAATACAGTATGAGAATGGAGAGATGAGCAGATGTGTGCTGGGGAAATAATGGGGGAAAAGAGCTGCATCTTTGTATTCTATAGCAGAAAATCAATTGGCTAGTATGTTTCAGAGATGGGGAAATAAATGCCAGAAAAATCAGCTCTAAGTATTGAAAGTGGTTGCCTCTGAGGAAGAGGAAGTGGAGGGTCCAGAAGAATGGAGACTAAGGTCTTCAACAAACTATTCATCTATTCATTTAGTGACTCCTTAAACTATGTGCATATGTACCTTTGATTAAAAATACATTAAAATTCAGTAAGAAGACAAACATCCTAGCAGAAAGATAGGTAAAGGAAATTGAGACATTTCACGAAATAAGAGCTAACATATAAATAACACTAACATTCTTAAATGTTCTCAGTCTCACTAGCAATTGAAGAAATGCTACAAGATACTTTTCATATGAGTATATTAAAAAAGAGCAACATCGAAAATAGCCACTTTGCATAGGGTATACAGAAACACTATTACAGTACTGATACAAGTAGAAATTGATGTGGCTCTCAGTAGAGTTCTTTAGCAACACTTATAAGTCTTAGAATGTTCATACCCTTTCACTCAATAATTCCAGGCATTGCAATTTATCCTTAAGAAATAATAAGAAATGTGACAAAGATTTATATACAAGGATGGTTATCACCACTTTGCTCAAAACAGCAATAAGCTGGAAATAATACACCCAACAAGAGCAGGATGTATAAAAACAATAGAAAATGCAATGTTTTATTTCTATTAAAAGTAATTATGTAGATCTTATTAGCCTGCAGAAACATTCACACAAATTTTAAGTGAAAACAGATTATAAAATCATATATGTAATGGGATCTCATTTTTGTTAAAAATAACTGTGATACTGCGTAAGTAAAATCAAAAGACGTACAACAAAATGCCTTGTGCCTCTGTACACACTGTTTCAGATTTTTTTAGTTAATATATGTACAACACCTAAAATAGGACCCAATATATAACAAGTGCTACCCACAAATGTTGGCAATGACTAGCTATGATCATCTGTAGAAAAATTAGAAATTTTTTCTACAATGACTATTTTTTATTTAGGCCTTTAAAACTATACATGGAAATTTAAAAAACAGGAAGGATGCCAGTAAGGGCCTAATTGGCATTCCCACCTGGAAAACTCTGATATCCTGTAGAACATGGGGAGTCCTTTGTGCGTGAAGACCACGAAAGTCCACAGAATAAATGATGACTCTGACTTAGGGTAATCTCGAGTCTCTCAAGCATGAAGACAAGGACAGTGATGACTGCATTAGGGAAGGTAGAGGAAAAGAAAGCAGTAGAAGAGAATCCAAAAACAGGTGCCTCTACCAGTCAGTCTCCTGGTAGGGAACAAAGGGCACAATCAAATGGAGTAATTAAGGACAGTTCGTTAAAGCGATCGTTTACCAAAGTGTGGGCAAGGCTTAGGAAAACCAACAGGAAATGGTGCAGTGTCGAGGCCAGCAACAGCACGGTGTTACTACGACACTTCAGCCAGATGCACGACAAGAGGGAGCAGTCACCAGCACCCTGAGAAAATGGCCATCTGGAAGGGATCAACATTCAGGGGCTGTGGCTTTGGGTAGAAGGTTACAACCAGCCCACAACAACTTGCCAGTGATTTAGACCAAGTACAGCTGTAGCTTCTCCTGTCGTTACTGACCATCTGATGGCACCTCCCATTGCCCAGAGCTCATCAGATGCCAGAGATCAAGGCAACCCACACAGGTCAGATTCCCTGTGCAGAAAGTAGCACAGACAAGGACACAGAGCGCTTCTGGTACAGCAAATATAAAATATTCAGCAAAGTATCCCATACTGGGGTATGGGGTGCATTAGAAAGGAATGGACTTGTCCATCGCCCAGCAGCGGTATTAGTTGCCACCTTAATCCTAGCAGGCTATATCAGATAACATAGAAAAGAAATACTCTGCCATGTGCCTAGTGTTTCTTAAGGGACCTTACTGGCATCCTAATAGTCACCCCATTTTTCCCCCATCTTTGCAGTAAAAACCACTGAAATCATTTCATTCTCATTAGCTTGATGTAAGATCTGGTTACTCCTGGCCTAGGCCTCCAGTTCTTTCCCAGGCATACTTTCGTCATTCCTCCTTTCAGGGAAAATATTGTTCCGAGCTCAGTTGCAATCTTTTACAGGTAAATGCTTATGCTCAGGTAAGCCTTGTGCACTCAAGCCTTGTGCACGGGACCAGAATACTCCCTCCCCTGCTGAATCCGCCAGGATGAGCTAAGTCAAAGGATGTGAACGAAAACACTAAAATTTCCATGGCTTTAAAACAGCAAAGTTTAGGGACGCCTGGGTGGCTCAGTTGGTTAGACAGCTGCCTTCGGCTCAGGTCATGATCCCGGCGTCCTGGGATCAGGTCCCACATCGGGCTCCTTGCTCAGCGGGGAGCCTGCTTCTCCCTCTGCCTCTGCCTGCCATTCTGTCTGCCTGTGCTCGCTCTCTCCCCCCCTCCCTCTGATAAATAAATAAAATCTTTAAAAAAAAAAAAAAAAAACAGCAAAGTTTATTTCTTGCCCACTCTATCACCTATAAGCCAAGGAACTCTGCTCAGTGTTAGCACTCAGGAACCCAGCTAAGAGAAGATTCTTTCTCAACATGTGTTTTCTGTGATCTCAGAGGCAGGAAAAAAACACGGTGAATTATAAATGGCCCTTAAACTTCCTTACGGCAGCAGCAAACATCAGTCATTCTGCTCACATTTTAGAATCCAAAAGAAGTCACGGGACCAAGGCTAAGTTCAAGCAGGCAGAGAAAAACAATACACAGTGAGAGAAATTTCATTTTTGAGCAGACCCTAATGACTCACTTGTCTGTTCTATTTGCTCCATGTTTTTCTTAGGGGAACATAACGTTGAAAAAAATAAAATAAAACCACACTGTGAGGTCAAAAAATTGTCCTTAAAGTAGCAAAGGTTATAAGAATTTATTATAGGTGTCAGCAAACATTTGCAACTGGTGTACCAGGCCGAGAGATTTGTTAGAAGCTAGATAAGGTCGAAAGACCTTCACAAACTAGTTCCTCCCTTCAGATTTCTCTTGAATGCAATAAATATTAACACGGTTGGTCATCCCAGGAAGCAGCAAATCATGGGAAGAAAATGTGACCTTAGAGAGTAGGCCTTAGAATAGAAACAGGCGGTCATATTATTCTCTCTGACTTAACGGGATGTGGGAAATGTGGACTCCCCACCCCACACACACACAATGTAGCAATGGAACTTTCTCGCTCACTCCAGGCATCAGGGGAAATGCCATTTGGTCAGAGACACCTCACTGGCCCGCTTTATACCCAACAGCATCCCTTTCCACGATGCCCTCCACCTTTCCTCTGCTTAATATACCTTGTCTTCATGACACTTAGTACCAGTTTATATGTTTCATATTTATCTCTTTCTTCCTACCCACTAGAATGTAAACCTTGAGCACAAGGAGTTTTATATAACCTCAGTGCCTAGAAGACTTCTTCGCACGTAGAAGGAACTTATCAAATATCTGTTGATTAAACAAATGACTGCATGAGAGTTCTACCAGGTGTCTGGAGCAAAGGCTAGTTTTTAACCCATCGGAGGGACTCAGCAGGACCTTTTCTATTTGGAGAAAGCACATTCCTTGGGTTTTGGACTCATAGACTGAATGCGTCTACACTGGGCAACCCATTTTAAGAATTTCTGAAGTGTAAATTCTATATGCTGATAGTCCCTTGCCCTCACTGGGGCCTAGCTAAACTATTTAACCTGGTTTCAATGATTCCCTCTATTCTATGGAGAACAGTGAGATTACAGCATATGTTTTTATTACTCCATAGAAAATGGCTCTGGAGGAGAGCTAGGTCTGTAGCCAATAGCTCCCTTAGCACTGCACCCATTCTCCTACAACTTCCGTAAAACCTGAAATCTTCCAGATCTCAGCTGGGTCACTGATTCAAGAAGCATTCTCTGAACCCTAAATGAAGGTCAAGTGCGAGGACTCAGGCTGTTCTTGTACCTTATAAACTTGCTCCGTTGCACATGCATACTTGGTGCTCCAAGAAGCCAGAAACCAATCTGGCTGGCCTCCTCTCTACACCCGCTGTGTTACAGGGTCTGGCATTTAGCACATGCTGTGTCAATACACATTAAGTGAAAATTTAATGTGATGAATGAATGAATGATGAAGAACCTAAAAGAATCCATTGTACATCAGACATTGTCTACATCCTGAAGATTTCTCTTACTGTGCTACTATTATTCAAATGTCTGGAGATGCTTTTGATACTCAAGAAACACAAATTTATTTAAAAGATTTATTGAATTAGGAATAACTTTCTGAACTTTTCTATTTCTTCAATTAGTGAATGCTAAAAACACTACTATCATATGAGAATTCTAGGAATGTTTTGATTTTTTTAGAAAAAGATTATTATACTCCAAGAATTGCATAATTAGTGAGCCAAAATAAGACCATGAAATTTAGGCGTGCCTGGTAGATCAGTTGGTTAAGACCTCCAACTCTTGATTTCAGCTCAGGTCATGATCTCAGGGTTGTGAGATCGAGCCCCATGTCAGGCTCTGCACTCAGTGGGGAGTCTGCTTGAGATTCTCTTTCTCCTTCCGCCCCTCCTCCCAATCATACCTGCTCAATTTCTTTCTCTCTCTCTCTCTCTCATAAATCTAAAAAAGACAATGAAATTAAATTCACATATAGAGATGTGTGATAGAGACTGAGAATATACCGATCCTAGTAAGTATGCATAGGAAATTTACAGAAAACTAATTCAGTCATGATTTGACAGACTCAGAGTAAGTAGAGAAGCAGACTCATCTTAATTCCCTCACAGACTCTGTTTTCATTTCCTTTTGATGGGAGTCTCTCAGATGCAACACAGTTTTATGTATTTTCTCCTAATGAATGTAACGATCTCCTTTTCACCTCCAACATAGACAAACATGCAGCAGCAGACTGTTAGGCAGTGCCGTGTATGTTAGGATCAAACAGAAACCCCTAAAGCTTTGAATCTATAAAATGGGAGGATCTACTCAGAGAATCTTTAAGGTCTTCTTTTTAGGTTTAAATTTTATAAATTCCTAAGAACCTACTTGAAAGGCTGATTTCGCGATTCCTCAAGGGAGTTGATTAATTAAAGCAACTATAATATGGTTAATCCAAAATTATTATAAAGCCCATGAAAATAACCACATAGATTAT